>NC_057806.1:48577658-48779397 GCF_018294505.1 Triticum aestivum | reverse complement strand
GGGGGTTGGATGAACAGTGAGCGGTGGCGTTGCCTCTGGATGAACAGGACCCCGTGGTGTGGTGGAGGGCTGGATGAACAGTAGATGGTGGAGGGATGCCCGTGGAGGGGTGGATGAACAGGACCCCGTGGTGTGGAGGGCAGGATGAACAATAGACGATGGAGGGGTGGTTGAACAGGACCCCATGGTGTGGAGGGCTGGATGAACAGTAGACAATGGAGGGGTGGTTGAACAGTAGCCGGTGGAGTAGCGCACGGTGGAGGCTGGATGAACAGGAGCCCGTGGAGGCTGGAGGAGGTCGACGATGGATGAACAGTAGCTCGTGGAGGCTGGAGGGGGTCGACGGTGGAGATGAACAGTATCCCGTGGAGTCCCGTTGTGCGGTAAGCCACACACCTCCTGATGAACAGGACCCCCGTTTCGATCGTAGCGCTCCAACACAAGTCCGTTTCCTCCGTTTTGCGGTACACCACACCCCTCCCGATCAACAGGACCCCTGTTTCAACAGTAGGAGGTCCGTTTCCTCCGTTTTGCGGTACGCCACACCCCTCCCGATCAACAGGACCCCGTTTTGACCGTAGGAGGTCTGTTTCCTCCGTTTTGCGGTAAGCCATACCCCTCCCGATCAACAGGACCCCCGTTTCGACCGTAGGAGGTCTGTTTCCTCCATTGTGCGGTACGCCAGGCCTCGTTTCCATAGCCTCTTCCGTCCAAGCCCTCCCGATGAACACGACCACGCATTCCATTCCGACCCATGAACACGACGACGCTGTTTCTCCGTTCCGACCCAGCCATGTACACGAGCCCTCGCTGTACGTATGCGCGAGTAGGCATTCGAGACCCCGCCCGTATGTACACATACGTGGCCGTATTTTCTTTCTTGCACCCTGGCCGCCTCGACTACGACACGTGCGCGCCTCTACATCCACCAATATATATGTACGTACACGTTCGCGACAGAATGACAACGCTACATACGCTTCGACCTGGTGGGTCCCGACTATTAGGCACTTCCTTGCCTGCGAAGATGTAGCAGGTGGGTCCCAGCAGTCAGGGGGGCGAATCATTTTTTTTGCCCGGACGCACTTCCTTGCGTGCGAAGGTGTAGCCGGTGGGTCCCAGCACTCAGGGGGGAAACGTTTTTTTCACGAAATACGGTGGCCCGTCCGGTGGGTCCCTGCTGTCAGGTGGAGGAATCATTATTTCCCGCGTAATAAGGAGGCACTTCCTTGCTGCCGCCGTGGACCCAGCTGTCAGCCTCTCCACGTACAGTCCACGTCCGATGGAAGTTGTTCCTTGACCACATTGACCACGCCGCGCCGAGAGCACCAGGGCAGTGGACGACGGTGAGGCCTAGGAAGGGGACGACACGGAGCCGCTGAAGATGCGGTAGTGGATGCCCATGCGGAGAGGAGTATAAGGGTTCACTTGTTCGGCTGCGGCGTGAGGCTGCCGTCGCCGCAGGGCCTGGCCAGCGGTGGGAATAGTAGGGGGCGGTGAGGCCTCCGTGGCAACATAGCCGGCCACGAGAGGCAGGAGCAGGCGACACGACCGGCGCTGCTTTGGGCGGCTGGAGCAAGAAGACTAGAGGTTGAAGAAGCACTACGGCCGTTGGATGGACATCGTACGGTCACTGGAGCTAGAATCGTTCATATTGACTAAGTTGACAAAGCCCTTCGTCCCCGTCAACATAGTAGGCCCACAAGTCAGCCTCCCACCAAGGTGGGTCCCAACTAGCCGGGGGAGTATTCATTTTTTTGTGCGTAATAAGGAGGCACTTCCGGTGGGTCCGAGCTGACAGCGGGGGAACGTTTCGACTGTACGAGGCCTCGCCGTCGCTAGAGAATAACAGCAGGTGTGGGTGAGTAGAGGGATGGCTAGGCCAGCGATGGGAGTACAGTGGGGCGGTGAGGCCTGCGCGGCAGCAGAGCCGGCCGCGTTGAGGAGGGAGCAGGCAGTCCCGCCGGCGCCTATTTGAGCGGCTGGAGCAGGAAGAGCAGAGATTGAAGAAGCACGACGGCCGTTGGATGGCCATCCAACAGTCACTGCTTGTGCGTCAACCTTTTTTAGGAAAGCCTCAAATCCGTGGGAAACAGCATACAGCCCATCTGCCATTATTTCTAATAATTTACAGCCCATTTGCTAATTATTAATGTTTTTTTGGAGCCCATATTCTTTTTCTTAGCATTACAACCCATATTTTGGCCACGGTTAAAAAATTATACGAAATTTTGCATATTTCGGTGCGGTCTGAACTGTTTTTAATCCCGAAATTTCGACTCACATTCAAACTGATTTAAAAAATAAATGTATATCAATATAAAATCCAACAAATTCTCCACGCATAAAAATTAATGTAATTTCAAATCTTAAAATGAAAAAAAGATACTTGAAACTAATTGCCGGTTTGATGTGTTTTAAAAATGTACAACCCATTTCTAATTACTGATGGGCCATTTTCTCGGCCAGCCGAATGAAAGCTCTCCTCCTCGTCTTGAAAGATTTGCAGCCCAACAGGCCTGACAAAGCGACTTACTTGGCAAATCACAAAAAAACTAGGCTGTGGCCGTGGACCCAGCTGTCAGCCTCTCCACGTACAGTACTCTTCTGATGGAATGTCGTTGACCACGTTGACCACGCCGTGCCAAGAGCACCAAGGAAGTGGACAACGACGAGGCCTAGGAAGGGGACGACGCGAAGCCGGGGAAGACGCGGCAGTGGATGCCCGCGTGGAGAGGAGTACGAGGGTTCACTGGTTCGGCTGCGGTGTGAGGCTGCCGTCGCTGCAGGGCCTGGCTAGCGGTGGGAGTAGTAGGGGGTGATGAGGCCTCATCGGCAGCACAGACGGCCACTGGAGGCAGGAGCAGGCGGTCTCCCCGGCGCTGGTGTGGGCGGCTGGTGCAAGAAGAGCAGCGATTGAAGAAGCAGCAGGACCGTTCGATTCAAATCCAACGGTTACTGCTGCTAGAATCGTTTGTTGACTAAGTTGACAAGCCCTGCGTAAGCGTCAACTTAGTAGGCCCACAGGTTAGCCTCCCAACCGGTGCACCCCAGATGTCAGTGGGATGAATCATTTTTTTTTGCGTAATAAGGAGGCAGTTGATTGCGTGCGGCCAGGCTAGCGGAGGGAGTAGGGTGGGCCGGGGAAGCCTGCGCGACATCACAGCGGGCCACAAGAGGAGGGAGCAGGCAGTCCCGCCGGTGCTAGTTTAGGCGGCTGGAGCAGGAAGATCAGAGATTAAAGAAGCATGTCGGCCGTTGGATGGACATCCAACACTAACTGCTACTAGAATCGTGTGTTCACTGACAAAGCCTTTCGTAAACAAGTCAGCCTCGAAATCCGTGGTGTGTACAACCCATTTGCTATTATTTTTATATTTTTTTACTCATTTTCTAATTCATATGGAATTTATTGCAGCCCAATTTCCATTTTTAGAATTGCTGGCCATTTTCTGGTCAGTACCATGGTCAAAAAATTAACTAAATATGTGGGAAATTTTGAAAATTCGTAAATTTTTGCTGGGGAACGAAATATTCTTAATCCAAAAATTAATAGCCATAGTAAAACAAATTTAAAAATAAATTAGTACTATGTCATGTTAAATCCAATTAAATACGTATAAGATATTAGTGAAGAACAAAAACAAAAAAAAGAAACTTATATCCCATTTGCTATAATTTTTTTGGAATTTTCAACCCCTTTTGATATTACTATTAACAGACATTGACCATACTCTTAAGCCAGTCCGGAATGCATCCCTCCTCGTCTTGAAAGATTTGTAGCCCAGTAATTCGGAGAAAACAAATAGGCCTAGCTTGGGTATTCTTCAAAAAGAAATACTAGGCTAGCTATTTTCCCAAAGAACTGGTGCATGAGCATTTAGCTTTATTTATTTATTTATTTACTTATTTATGTTTAGGGGACCATGAGCATGTACTTGGGCCGGATTCATGTGAGAGCCTCGCTTCTAGTTAATTATGGGCTTCTCTATTGGGCCTTCATCAGTACGCAGCATGTTATCAACAAGTGGAAAATGTGTTCCGAGTTTCAAAAAAATGTGTTCCGTACGATAAATAGTATGTGTTACGTACGGTACGGGGCACTAAAGGATCGAACCGTGCAACGACTTCCAAAACATTGTGTTTGTCATTCTAACAACACATTTATTCAACCAACAGACGGAATATACTACTGATTGTACATTGAAAACAACAGCAGCAGCAAACAGACGAAATATACTACTAATTGTACACGTCCGCTTAGTAGGCCCACAAGTCAGTCACCAAATCTGACGGGTCCCAACTGTTAACGGGATGAATAATTTTTTCACAAAACAAGGAGGCACTTCCTTCTGTGCGAAGATACATCCGGTGGGTCCCAGCTGTCAGGTGGAGGAAACATTTTTTTCCAGCTTAATAAGGAGGAACTTTCCTTGCGTGCGACCATGGACCTTGTGGGTCCCAGCCGTCAGGCTCTCCACATAAAGTCCTCTTCCGATGACTCTCGTTTGTTGACCAGGCCGCACCGAACGTAGCGAGGCGGTGGACAACGGCGAGGCCCCGGACGGGAATGACTCGTAGATGGGAAAACACGGCAGTGGAGTTGTCAGGACCCCGACTCGATGTCACATCGATCTAGCCGGTAACACCTCATATCACTTTGCGGCCTCACGCACGGTATCCCCACGGGTGTCGCCTTACCTTTGCCCGGGACCGTTTGCGCCTTTTGGCTCATGTATATGATAGTGTCGCTAGTATCCATATGATAAGGAGCCCGGGCTGACATGACTAGTCGTAAACCCAAAGTGGCACAGACTTACAGGGACAGGCATCCATGACCCAGCTTCGAACGTGTCGGTCATCAGCAAGTGGGTCCGGGCTGTAGCACTGGGCTAGCAGGACTCCGGTAAACCGGGCTGTAGCGGGCTAACAAGACTCCGGTACTCAATGCGTGACATTTCCCCGAAGGGACAGACACCGGAACGAAGAAGGACACATGCCGGCCAGCCTAAGTGTTCCAGAGCAGTAGCAAGCTACCATGGCTCAGCGGTAACACTAGGAGACATTTCCCGGTAAGAGAGGCTACTAAAGATAAACAACTAGATAGTCAGATCCCACACATACCAAGCATTTCAATCATACACACAATATGCTCGATATGTGCAAATACGACAAGGCATCACAACATGACTCTACGACACAAGTACTTTATTTAAGGCTCAGAGAGCCATACATAACATACACACAAAGGTACGGGTCTCACGACCCAGCATTCAAGTCATACAGTCACACAAACCAGCAGCGGAAGTAACTTGTCTGAGTACAGACAACTAGAAAATAAAAGAGGCTTGGAAAGCCTAGCTATACTACGTGGTCCTTCACAAGCTCAGGATCACCACCCGGGCCTTAGCCTACTCATTGATGTCAACGTCTACGTAGAACCCATCAGAAGGGGTTGCAGCGTCTTCTGTAAAAATGTGAATTATAGCAACATGAGTACAAAGGTACTCAGCAAGACTTACATCAGATCCTACATACATGCATATTATCAAGAAGGGTTGGTGGAGTTATTGCAGCAAGCCAGCTTTGACTCTTGGCTAGGCTAACCTACGAGACTCCAAACTGAAATGGTTTGCGCACACGAGTCCACTAATCACCACTTCAATACACTACCGAGGATCCACCTCCGTCTTCCTATGGAAGAGCCATCCTCGGCACTCACACTTATCTTGAGGCTTTTAGTAGTTTTCATTTACTTGTCTATGAACTGTATAGGCAACCAAGTAGTCCTTTACCGCGGACGCGGCTATTCGAATAGATCATGATAACCCTGCAGGGGTGTACTTCTTCATACATGTTTCCACCACTTAGCGTCTGCACACGACATGTGCTCGGCAGACTTCAAGCGAAAGCCGACGTGGGTGTAGACCACGACCTACCTAAACACCTAAGCCTCTAGTCCAGGTTTATCGCCTATCCAGGTTCCATCCGCAGGGAGTCCGGCCGAGGTTTCCCATACGGCCCCGAACGATGTGAACAGGGTTCCCGAGATACCTAACGGGTATTCGGTACACCCGGCCACGTACCTACCGCATCACAGCCCACCCCTACGGTCAGCGCTGTCCACGGCCTCCAGTAGGCTACAAACACTAGAAACTACTTGCAACTCCTAGACAGAGAGCTAGGGTGAATAAGAAGTCGAGCGGGGTCATATTTCAGGGCCCAATGCATGGTAGTAGCTGTATCTTAAATCACACAGACAGATCTCAGTGCTTAAGGTCGGCTTCAATGAAACAACCCACCATGTACTCCTACATGGCATCTCATCGATACCTTTACCAAATCGTGTTCACCACACCACTCTCATTACCGACATAATCATTTCACTCTAGCCCATCACCCAGATGAACCAGACCTGACACGACTCTAAGCATAGCAGGCATAGCAAGGTAGGAACAACACATACATATGGCTCAATCAACTCCTACACATGCTAGTGGGTTTCATCTAGTTACTGGGGCAATGACAGGTCATGCAGAGGAAGTGGGTTCAACTACCGTAGCACACAGCAGTTTGAAACGCGTTGTCTTAATGCAGTAAAAGAGAGCAGGAGCGAGAACACGGGATTGTATCGATATGATCAAATGGTTGGTTGCTTGCTTGATGGTTCGATGCACTGATACGGTTCTTCGTTAGGGTAATCACGGTACTCCTCGGAGGCAGAACCTGCCGCAAGAACACCGATACACAACCATCACCAAACAATGTGCAGCAATATGATGCAGCATGAAACATAGCAATATGAGTGTGTTGGGCTAATGCAACTAAGACCAGAAGGGTTTGTACCAATTTGAATCAAAGATTCAAATTTCAAACTCAAATATGGTCCTTTAAAGTGTTTTTCCTTGTTCTGCATTAAACATCAAGTTAACTTGTTTAGTCATGCATGAAAATAGTACAGATGGATAGATTGGATTTTTCTGATCATTTTTCATATATAATTTGTCTGATTTGGAGTTACAGAATAAAAGTTATGAATTTTTAAAGTTTAAACTATATTCTGGAATTTCCTATATTAGAATAATTCCAGAAAATCAATTATTGCGTCAGCCTGACGTCAGTGTGACGTCAGCAGGTCAACGGAACAGGTCCAGGTCAAACCTGACAGTGGGTCCCGCGTGTCAGGGTGATTAATTAATTAAAGTTTAATTAAAACTAAACCTGTTTAATTAACAGGGCTGGGCCCCACCAGTCATTGACTCAGGGGAGTCAACCAGGGCCCACCCGTGGTCAAACCCGAGTCGGCTGCACCGGCGTTTAGCCGCCGGCGAGCCCGACGCGGCGGCGGAAGTGATTTTTGCCGTTCTGGCAACCAAACGAGCCGCGGAGGGCACCGGAGCGGAGCTGAGGTCGAGCCGCAGCTCTTGGTGGAGTCCGTTGGGGTCGGGGTGGCCGGAGTTGGCGCCGGCGACGACTTTGGCGGCCACCGGAGTTCGGCCAAAGTCGAACTTGTCGCTAGGGGGATCGGTGAGGTGCAGGGAGTGCACGGTTGGGCCTAACGCAGCGTGGTGAGTGCGTTGGACACCGCGGGTTGGCCGGAGGATGGCCGGGAGCACGTCGGCGACGAGATCCGCGGCGGTGCGTGCGTGTGATCTTCGTGCGGTGGCTACATGGCTCGGGAAAGAGAGAGGGAGGGTCGGAGGGGTAGCTAGGCTCACAGCACTCCCGTAGAGGCCGCCGGCGGGGTCGGGGACGAGCTGAGGCGGCGACGGCGTTGAAGGGGATCTCCGGCGACGACGAGCTCGGGCGAGGTCGGTGCGGTGGTCTCGGGCCGCTCGAGCACACGGGGCTCGGCTAGCTCGATGAAGTGGACGGCGGCGAAGCTCCTGGACACGGCGGCGCGGCGTGGGGTTGACGGAGGGCGTGGCTACGGCGAGGGGGTGGCGGCGATGGCGTCGGCCATGGCGTGGGAGAGCGAGGGAGAGGAGCTGGAGGGGAGAGGGGGTGTCTGGGAGGTTCGGGGGAGAGAGGGAGGCCGATTCACGGCGTTAGCCGGGCGAGGGAGGCGGCGAGGCGGGGAGCAGGTGCGTGGCACCCATGCGGTGCTCGCCGTCGAGCACCTGCCTGCCTGCCTGGCCGGCAAGCAGCTCGCTGGCGCGGTGCTGGGCTGGGCCGGCAGGTGGGCCGGGTGCTGGGCGACAGGTAAGCCTTTCCCATTTTCTTTCTGTTTCTGTTTTTTTTAATACTTCTGCAGCTTTGTTGAATTAAATAAAATACTTAGGCAACTCCAAAAATCACCAAACTACTCCTGGTCCATAGTTGGATTATTTCCAACATGAAACATTTTAGTTTGGAGTTATTTGAGCATTTAAATATTTTATATAATTTTAAATGCCCAAATTCAAATACTTATGATTTAAATCAAAAACCCTAGGATGGCCTAGGAAAATGTGCACCACTTTTGGCAGAGGTTCTGAACCAAGACAAAAATGATGGGCATTTTAGAAGGGCATTTCAGGTTCATTGAAAAAGTTTTTAGTAAACCCTAGTTGGTTTCAGAGGGGACTGGGGTTCTGTCATCCCCATTTCAGGTTTCTGATGAAAGAGTAAACATGATGCAACACTCTAATGCATGGCTAACTAGGATGTGACAACTCACCCCCACTCAAAAGAATCTCGTCCCGAGATTTGGGTTCCTCCGGGAAGAAGGCGGGATACTCGAGTTGAAGACGATCCTCGCTTTCCCAAGTTGCTTCATCCTCAGAATGGTGCGACCATTGAACTTTGAGAAACTTGATATTATGACGTCGAGTGGTACGCTCGGCCTGATCAAGGATACGAATGGGGTACTCTCGATATGTAAGATTATCTTGGAGATCAAGCGTTTCGTGGTCCACTCCACGGATAGGATCCGAGAAGCAACGCCTGAGTTGAGAAACGTGGAAGACATCGTGGACTCTGGAGAGGTGCGGAGGTAGTTCCAACTGGTAGGCAACTTCTCCTTGTTTGGCAAGAATGCGAAAAGGTCCAATGTAACGGGGAGCCAATTTGCCTTTAATACCGAAACGATGGGTTCCCTTTAGAGGGGTGACCCGAAGATAAGCCTTCTCGTCAACCTCGAAAGTCATAGCCTTATGTTTTCGGTCATATTGACTCTTTTGACGAGATTGGGCTGTTTTCAACTTTTCACGAACGATGCGAACTTGTTCTTCTGCTTCCTGAATCATATCCGGGCCAAAGAATTGTCTTTCCCCGGTCTCTGACCAGTTAAGGGGTGTTCGACACCGTCGTCCATAGAGAACTTCAAAAGGGGCTTTACCCAAGCTAGATTGATAGCTGTTGTTGTAAGAGAATTCGGCAAATGGAAGGCACTTCTCCCAATCCATTCCGAATGAGATAACAGAGGCTCGAAGCATGTCTTCTAGAATCTGGTTGACGCGTTCCACTTGACCACTCGACTGAGGGTGGAAAGCGGTGCTAAAGGAGAGACGGGTTCCCATAGCATTTTGGAAACTTTCCCAAAATCGAGAGGTGAAAAGACTTCCTCGATCCGAGTTAATTTCCAAAGGAACACCATGGAGAGACACTATCCGGGAGATGTATAGGTCTGCCAATTGACTAGCGGTTATACTCTCACGAACAGGTAGGAAATTGGCTACTTTGGAAAGACGATCGACAACAATGAAAATAGCATTATTCCCTCTCTTGGTCCTGGGAAAACCGGTAATGAAATCCATACCAATTTTATCCCATTTCCATTCAGGAATAGCTAAGGGTTGAAGGGTGCCAGCAGGCCGTTGATGCTTTGCTTTTACACGACGACAGACGTCGCAATTAGCAATATACTGAGCAATTTCTCTCTTCATCCTAGTCCACCAGAACCTCTGGCGTAGGTCCTGATACATCTTGGTACTACCGGGATGAATGGTGAGAGGGGATTCATGAGCCTCCTTAAGGATTAACTGCCGTAGATGCTGGTTCTTGGGAACCACTAGACGGTTCTCAAAGTACACAACACCATGATCATTTGTAGAGAAACAACTAGCACCTCCGCTAGCAATGTTCTCTTTGATTTTAGATATTCCCTTATCTCGCTTTTGGGCAGCGATGATTTGATCCGTAAGGGTAGGTTTCGCTACCAAGGTGGAAAGAAATCCTTGAGGAACAATGTGAAGGTTAAGCTTCCGAAATTCCTCATGGAGGAGCGGTTGACTTTGTTGTAACATTAGGTTGTTACAATAAGATTTACGACTTAGTGCATCAGCCATGACGTTGGCTTTCCCTGGGGTGTAAGTTATTCCCAAGTCGAAATCTGTGATCAACTCGACCCAACGTCTTTGCCTGAGATTCAAATCCGGTTGGGTGAAGATGTACTTCAGACTTTGGTGATCAGTGAATATTTCGCAACGATTACCAAGAAGGTAATGTCGCCGGGTTTTAAGTGCATAGACTACGGCTGCAAGCTCTAGATCATGAGTAGGATAATTCTCCTCATGTGGGTGCAATTGCCGTGAAGCGTAAGCAATTACGTGTCGATCTTGCATGAGAATGCAACCTAGTCCTTGTCGCGAGGCGTCGCAGTAGATAACAAAGTCCTTAGGAAAATCTGGCGGTACCAATACGGGAGCAGATGTCAGGCGTCTTTTCAGTTCCTGAAAGCTGTGCTCACATTGTGGAGTCCATTCGAACTTTTTATCTTTCTTGAGGAGTTCGGTTAGGGGTTTAGCAACTTTGGAGAAGTTCTCGACAAAGCGACGACAATAGCTCGCTAAGCCCAGAAAACTCCGAACTTGCTTGACCGATTCAGGTGGAGTCCAATTAAGGACGGCTTGAACTCGCTCAGGGTTAACAGCAGTACCTTTACCAGATATTACATGACCCAGATAGGTCACTTCTGACAACCAAAATTCACATTTAGAGAATTTGGCATAAAGACGATGCTCTCGAAGTTTCTGCAACACTAGCCTTAGATGTTCGGCATGTTCTTCCTCGTTCTTGGAGTAGATGAGTATATCATCGAGATAAACTACGACGAATTTATCCAAATACTCCATGAAGATTGAGTTCATTAACCGAGAAAAGGTGGCTGGAGCGTTGGTTAAACCGAAGGACATGACGGTGTACTCGTATTGGCCATAACGAGTAACAAAGGCCGTTTTAGAAATGTCCCCGTTTCTGATTTTGATTTGATGGTAGCCCAACCTCAAATCCATCTTGGAGAAGACTGAGGATCCAGCGAGCTGATCATACAGGTCGTTGATCCTGGGGAGCGGATATTTGTTCTTGATTGTGACCAAATTGACAGGTCGGTAATCTACAACCATCCGGTCCGTACCATCCTTCTTCTTGACGAAGAGGACGGGGCAAGCCCACGGAGATGAACTAGGTCGGATGAAACCCTTTTTCAAGGACTCATCGAGTTGCTTCTTAAGCTCGGCTAGTTCTAGTGGTGCCATCTTATAGGGTCTTCTGGCAATCGGAACGGTTCCTGGAATGAGGTCTATTACGAACTCAACATCCCTGTCAGGTGGAACACCTGGCAATTCCTCTGGGAAGACATCCGGGAAGTCACGGACTACCGGAACGTCCTCAAGGTCTGGCAAAGGGCTGGCGTTAAGAGAACATAATTGTCGCTTGGCTAATCGGGTCTAGACATTGACTATCTTGCCCGAAGGGTGAGTGAGTTGAACAGTCCTAGAGAAGCAATCAATTTTGGCATGATGAGCTGACATCCAGTCCATACCCAAAATGATATTAATATCTGAAAATTTGAGAGCTATCAAAGATGCAAGGAAAACAAGTCTGTCGACTTGGATTTCATTTCCATAACTTACCCTGGAGGTCTGCCATCTAGAACCGGGAGTAGAAATTTCCATAGTGGATGGCATGTCACAGAATGCGGTGTTATGCAAACGAGCATAGTTCTCGGATATAAATGAATGAGAGGCTCCTGTATCGAAAAGAATAGATGCCGGGTGGCAATTAACAAGGAGCGTACCGAGAACGACGTTGGGATCTTCTTGAGCTTCTTCGGCAGAGATACAGTTGACATGGCCACGTGAGGCTGTGGCCGGCTTGGCGTGGAACACTTTCCCTGTCGGCTTGCCACGGCCAACAGCTTTAGCAGATTGGTTGGGGTTGGTCTGGGGACACTCACGCATATAGTGACCAGATTCCCCACACTTGAAACAAGTCACGGAACTGGTACGTGGAGGAGCACTGTTGGTTGGACCCCCATAGGGCTTGGCTGGTGCAGACTGTTGAACGGGGCGAGGCGCCTGGAAAGATGGCCTCGGTGTGAATCTGGGTGGCAGGGCGGTGTTGGGCACCCACACGCGGCGCTTCTGAGGACCAGCACCGGATGAGGAACCCATGTCACGGCCATGCTTGCGTGTTGCGTCATAATCAGTCTGACCAGTTTCAGCACTGATGGCCTTGTTAACAAACTTCTGAAAAGATGCGCACTCATGCAGATGGAGGTCGCGGCGAAGCTCAGGACTAAGTCCCTTACGGAACCTTGCTTGCTTCTTGGCATCAGTAGAAACTTCCTCAGTTGCATATCGTGCGAGGTTACCAAACTCTCTGCTGTAAGCATCCACAGAGAGTCGGCCTTGGGTGAAATTGCAAAATTCCTCACGTTTACGGTCCATGAGACCCTCCGGAATGTGATGTTCACGGAAAGCCTCACTGAATTCAGCCCAAGTAGTGACATGGCCCGCTGGGCGCATAGCTCCATAATTCTCCCACCACAGACTGGCGGGGCCTTCAAGATGATATGTAGCAAAGGTGACCTTGTCAGCCTCAGCTACCAGCGCGGAACGCAGCTTGTGGGAGATACTGCGAAGCCAGTCATCAGCGTCGAGAGGCTCGACGGAGTGGTGGAACGTGGGTGGATGTAATTTGATAAAATCACTGAGTGACACCACGTTAGTCCTCTGATGGTGTGCTGTGTTCTGTTCAATACGCTCCAACAAACGGTTGGTCTCCCGCTTGTTTCTTTCGGCTTCCATCATAACCTCGGCTAGGGAAGGAGGATGAGGCAGATTTGCATTCCTGACTTCGCTGCCTTCGGCCTGCTCTTAAGGAGCAGGGTTGGTGCGCGTGTTGACCATCCTAGGTAAACAAGACAATGATTTAGTCAGAATGATAAAATTCCGACATAGGATACAACATGTAAGGAATAACTCGAAATGCAAGATGATCATCCGTATGACATGGTAGATACAGAGACTGCTTCTTTATTCCATCGTCATACACACCATACAGGGTTTAGTACAAGACCAAACAAAGTACTATTACGGTGAAAAGAGGATTACATCTCATCGGAGGCATTCCAAGCTCCTATACATTATTTTTCTACACCTCCGGAAAGAGTACAAACTAGGTCATATCCCATGAGTCACGCGGAACGATAGACGACACAGCTAGTGCGAACTAGTGATACTACCACTAACTCAGACCGATCCGTAGTAGTCCTCGTAAAAGTCACCTCCATAGCCTGGAAGCTCAACATGATCATCCGGAAACAGACGATCTCGTGGAGCTTGTGGACCATAGGGGCTAGGATGAGGTCTTGGACCAACAGACGGTGGCCTGCGGGGACCGCGAGGTGGGGTGATGCCTCCTACATCACGCCAACCCATCACGTCTGGCAGAGCAGATCTCACAGGATAGAGATCGCGCATATCCGAATATCCGGCTTGCACCGCCGGTGCAAACCGAGTCAATGTGGCCCAGTGGTCAGCATGGGTATTGAAGAGCTCTAACCTCAAGGCCCGATTTTCACGGTCCTTATCCTCGAGCATCTCAGCAGTAGTGCGAGTCTGTGAATCCTCCTGGGTGGGGTCAGCATAGATAGCCTGGAGATACCCTTGTGCTCCCGGAAGTGATCCTGGCATATACCGGAAATCAGAGTCCCGAAATAGACCAGATCTGACTCGCATGATGGTCATCATAGAGTAGGCGGCGTCCTGCACAGCCATCTCAATAGTAACCCCGAGTCCATAGGAGCAGTGAAGGGGCTCGGTGGACCCAGGATAAGATGGAAATATCCTGACAGTGCAGAGATACTGGCTTTGATTAAAGTCTCGGAATTGCTCTTCGACCGTGTACTCAGGATACCAACGGTATCCAGCCTCAGTCATTACCCTGACCAACATGGCAGTATGGCCGGGTACATCTAGGCATCGAGTCAGGCGAACCACTTGATTGAGGTCGCGAGTGGCCATCTGAAAGCACAATCATAATGCAAAGGCACTAGAATTTCTAGCAAAATTTTGGCAGCATAACAGCTGTAAATGCTCAAGAAGGATTTTGAGACATTTGACAAAGGATTACATACACACTCAACATCATTATATCAAAGTTCTGAGTCCATCCTAACAACATAGTGTGGTAGTAGAACTGAACTAGGCTTGTATTCATCAAACCTATAAGGTACTACTGATTAGTAACACGTGATCCTGATAGAGAGAATAGATCCTAATTCCTTAACCCCCGGTGGAAGAATAGACTGACTCAGATCAGAATGTCATAAGATAAAGGAGTGAAATGAGCCTTACGTTCCACCCACAAACAATTCCCCTACATATAACTAAAGAATTTCTAGACTCAACATCGACCAGTTTGGCTTGGAGAACCTACAGGCAGTCCGGCTCTGATGCCAACGCTGTCAGGACCCCGACTCGATGTCACATCGATCTAGCCGGTAACACCTCATATCACTTTGCGGCCTCACGCACGGTATCCCCACGGGTGTCGCCTTACCTTTGCCCGGGACCGTTTGCGCCTTTTGGCTCACGTATATGATAGTGTCGCTAGTATCCATATGATAAGGAGCCCGGGCTGACATGACTAGTCGTAAACCCAAAGTGGCACAGACTTACAGGGACAGGCATCCATGACCCAGCTTCGAACGTGTCGGTCATCAGCAAGTGGGTCCAGGCTGTAGCACTGGGCTAGCAGGACTCCGGTAAACCGGGCTGTAGCGGGCTAACAGGACTCCGGTACTCAATGCGTGACATTTCCCCGAAGGGACAGACACCGGAACGAAGAAGGACACATGCCGGCCAGCCTAAGTGTTCCAGAGCAGTAGCAAGCTACCATGGCTCAGCGGTAACACTAGGAGACATTTCCCGGTAAGAGAGGCTACTAAAGATAAACAACTAGATAGTCAGATCCCACACATACCAAGCATTTCAATCATACACACAATATGCTCGATATGTGCAAATACGACAAGGCATCACAACATGACTCTACGACACAAGTACTTTATTTAAGGCTCAGAGAGCCATACATAACATACACACAAAGGTACGGGTCTCACGACCCAGCATTCAAGTCATACAGTCATACAAACCAGCAGCGGAAGTAACTTGTCTGAGTACAGACAACTAGAAAATAAAAGAGGCTTGGAAAGCCTAGCTATACTACATGGTCCTTCACAAGCTCAGGATCACCACCTGGGCCTTAGCCTACTCATTGATGTCAACGTCTACGTAGAACCCATCAGAAGGGGTTGCAGCGTCTTCTGTAAAAATGTGAATTATAGCAACATGAGTACAAAGGTACTCAGCAAGACTTACATCAGATCCTACATACATGCATATTATGAAGAAGGGTTGGTGGAGTTATTGCAGCAAGCCAGCTTTGACTCTTGGCTAGGCTAACCTACGAGACTCCAAACTGAAATGGTTTGCG
Organism: Triticum aestivum; assembly: GCF_018294505.1. NCBI lineage: Eukaryota > Viridiplantae > Streptophyta > Magnoliopsida > Poales > Poaceae > Triticum > Triticum aestivum. The sequence goes on along the minus strand of NC_057806.1, from coordinate 48,763,695 downwards.
CACACGAGTCCACTAATCACCACTTCAATACACTACCGAGGATCCACCTCCGTCTTCCTACGGAAGAGCCATCCTCGGCACTCACACTTATCTTGAGGCTTTTAGTAGTTTTCATTTACTTGTCTATGAACTGTATAGGCAACCAAGTAGTCCTTTACCGCGGATGCGGCTATTCGAATAGATCATGATAACCCTGCAGGGGTGTACTTCTTCATACATGTTTCCACCACTTAGCGTCTGCACATGACATGTGCTCGGCAGACTTCAAGCGAAAGCCGACGTGGGTGTAGACCACGACCTACCTAAACACCTAAGCCTCTAGTCCAGGTTTATCGCCTATCCAGGTTCCATCCGCAGGGACTTCGGCCGAGGTTTCCCATACGGCCCCGAACGATGTGAACAGGGTTCCCGAGATACCTAACGGGTATTCGGTACACCCGGCCACGTACCTACCGCATCACAGCCCACCCCTACGGTCAGCGCTGTCCACGGCCTCCAGTAGGCTACAAACACCAGAAACTACTTGCAACTCCTAGACAGAGAGCTAGGGTGAATAAGAAGTCGAGCGGGGTCATATTTCAGGGCCCAATGCATGGTAGTAGCTGTATCTTAAATCACACATACAGATCTCAGTGCTTAAGGTCGGCTTCAATGAAACAACCCACCATGTACTCCTACATGGCCTCTCATCGATACCTTTACCAAATCGTGTTCACCACACCACTCTCATTACCGACATAATCATTTCACTCTAGCCCATCACCCAGATGAACCAGACCTGACACGACTCTAAGCATAGCAGGCATAGAAAGGTAGGAACAACACATACATATGGCTCAATCAACTCCTACACATGCTAGTGGGTTTCATCTAGTTACTGTGGCAATGACAGGTCATGCAGAGGAAATGGGTTCAACTACCGTAGCACACAGCAGTTTGAATCGCGTTGTCTTAATGCAGTAAAAGAGAGCAGGAGCGAGAACATGGGATTGTATCGATATGATCAAATGGTTGGTTGCTTGCCTGATGGTTCGATGCACGGATACGGTTCTTCGTTAGGGTAATCACGGTACTCCTCGGGGACAGAACCTGTCGCAAAGGGCATCGATACACAAGCATCACCAAACAATGTGCAACAATATGATGCATGCATGAAACATGGCAATATGAGTGTATTGGGCTAATGCAACTAAAGGCAGAAGGGTTTGAACAAATTTGAATCAAAGATTCAAATTCCAAATTCAGATATGGCCTTTTAAAGTGCCTTTTCTTGTTCTGCTTAAAACATCAAGTTAACTTGTTTGATCATGCATGGAAATAGTACAGATGGATAGATTGGATTTTTCTGATCATTTTTCATATATAATTTGTCCAATTTGGAGTTACAGCATAAAAGTTATGAATTTTTGAAGTTTAATTAATATTCTGGAATTTCCTGATTTAATTTAAATCCAGAAATTCAATTACTGCGTCAGCCTGACGTCACAGTGACGTCAGCAGGTCAACAGGGCTGGCTCGGGTCAAACCTGACGTGTGGGGTCCACACGTCAGTGACAGGGGGGGTTAAACAGATTTAAATTAATTCTAATTACTAATTAGTGGCGCTGGGGCCCACTGTCAGTGTCAGGGGGGGTTGACTAACAGTAGTTAGCGCTAACCTAACCATCTGGCCGACAGGGCCCACGCGTCAGTGACCCTGGGGGGTCAAACCCCAGGTCGGTCAAGTCAAACCCCACCGGCGACATGACGCCGGCGAGATCCGAGACGGCGGCGAGAGTGCTTTTTGCCATTCCGGCGACCAAATGGACGGCGGAAGGCATCTACGTGTTGCTGAGGTTGAGCCGCGTCTATTGGTGGTGGTGGTTGGGCTCGGGGTGGCCGGAGTTGACGGCGGCGAGCTCGGCTGCGGCGGCCGGAGTTCGGGTGCGGTCGGGATCAGTGTTGCAGGGGGTTTGGGGAGGTGTTGGTGCGTTCTACGTGCTCCTGGTGATGTGTGGAGCACGATGGTGTGCTCGGTTGGGCGCTACGGCGACCGTGGCCACGACGGCGACATCGCCGGCGGCGTGGAGCTCTCCTTCCTCTCCCTCGCTCTCTCTCTCACACGGCCGAACACCACCGTCGCCACCGTTCGCCGTAGCGGTCGTCTCCGACCACCCCTCGCTCCCCCGACTAGCTCAGAAGCTCCGCCACAACTCCCTCTTCCTCCCCACCGCTCCACGGGTCTCCGGAAGCCCTGCATCGCCGCCACGTCGCCGTTCCCCTCTTCGGACTCCGACCACCGTCGCCGTCAAATTCGTCGTCTCCGGCGCGTCCCCGAGCCCGCTTCGACGCCCACTGCAACCGCGGTGAGCCCCCGGAGCGTTTCCCCCTTCTTCCCTGGTCTCTCCCGACCTCTAGGCCCTAGCTCCACCTCGACCGAGAGCTCCACGCCGCCGGCGATGTCGCCGTCGTGGCCACGGTCGCCGTAGCGCCCAACCGAGCACACCATCGCTTACACGCTCTCACCACTTACCGTCGCTTACACGACATGTACTCGGCAACCTTCAAGCGGAAGCCCAACGTGGGTGTCGGCCACGACCTACCTAATCACCTAAGCCTCCAGTCCAGGTTTATCGCCTATTCAGGTTCCATCCGCAGGGAGTCCGGCCGAGGTTTCCCATACGGCCCCGAACGATGTGAACAGGGTTCCCGAGATACCTAACGGGTATTCGGTACACCGTGCCACGTACCTACCGCATCACAGCCCACCCCTACGGTCAGCGCTGTCCACGGCCTCCAGTAGGCTACAAACACCAGAAACTACTTGCAACTCCTGGACGGAGAACTAGGGTGAATAAGAAGCCGAGAGGGTCCATTGGTTTCGGGCCCAATGCATGGTAGTAGCTGATTCTTAAATCACACATACAGATCTCAGTGCTTAAGGTCGGCTTCAATGAAACAACCCACCATGTACTCCTACATGGCCTCTCATCGATACCTTTACCAAATCGTGTTCACCACACCACTCTCATTACCGACATAATCATTTCACTCTAGCCCATCACCCAGATGAACCAGACCTGACACGACTCTAAGCATAGCAGGCATAGCAAGGTAGGAACAACACATACATATGGCTCAATCAACTCCTACACATGCTAGTGGGTTTCATCTAGTTACTGGGGCAATGACAGGTCATGCAGAGGAAGTGGGTTCAACTACCGTAGCACACAGCAGTTTGAAACGCGTTGTCTTAATGCAGTAAAAGAGAGCAGGAGCGAGAACACGGGATTGTATCGATATGATCAAATGGTTGGTTGCTTGCTTGATGGTTCGATGCACTGATACGGTTCTTCGTTAGGGTAATCACGGTACTCCTCGGAGGCAGAACCTGCCGCAAGAACACCGATACACAACCATCACCAAACAATGTGCAGCAATATGATGCAGCATGAAACATAGCAATATGAGTGTGTTGGGCTAATGCAACTAAGACCAGAAGGGTTTGTACCAATTTGAATCAAAGATTCAAATTTCAAACTCAAATATGGTCCTTTAAAGTGTTTTTCCTTGTTCTGCATTAAACATCAAGTTAACTTGTTTAGTCATGCATGAAAATAGTACAGATGGATAGATTGGATTTTTCTGATCATTTTTCATATATAATTTGTCTGATTTGGAGTTACAGAATAAAAGTTATGAATTTTTAAAGTTTAAACTATATTCTGGAATTTCCTATATTAGAATAATTCCAGAAAATCAATTATTGCGTCAGCCCGACGTCAGTGTGACGTCAGCAGGTCAACGGAACAGGTCCAGGTCAAACCTGACAGTGGGTCCCACGTGTCAGGGTGATTAATTAATTAAAGTTTAATTAAAACTAAACCTGTTTAATTAACAGGGCTGGGCCCCACCAGTCATTGACTCAGGGGAGTCAACCAGGGCCCACCCGTGGTCAAACCCGGGTCGGCTGCACCGGCGTTTAGCCGCCGGCGAGCCCGACGCGGCGGCGGAAGTGATTTTTGCCATTCCGGCAACCAAACGAGCCGCGGAGGGCACCGGAGCGGAGCTGAGGTCGAGCCGCGGCTCTTGGTGGAGTCCGTTGGGGTCGGGGTGGCCGGAGTTGGCGCCGGCGACGACTTTGGTGGCCACCGGAGTTCGGCCAAAGTCGAACTTGTCGCTAGGGGGGTCGGTGAGGTGCGAGGAGTGCACGGTTGGGCCTAACGCAGCATGGTGAGTGCGTTGGACACCGCGGGTTGGCCGGAGGATGGCCGGGAGCACGTCGGCGACGAGATCCGTGGCGGTGCGTGCGTGTGATCTTCGTGCGGTGGCTACACGGCTCGGGAAAGAGAGAGGGAGGGTCGGAGGGGTAGCTAGGCTCACAGCGCTCCCGTAGAGGCCGCCGGCGGGGTCGGGGACGAGCTGAGGCGGCGACGGCGTTGAAGGGGATCTCCGGCGACGACGAGCTCGGGCGAGGTCGGTGCGGTGGTCTCGGGCCGCTCGAGCACACGGGGCTCGGCTAGCTCGATGAAGTGGACGGCGGCGAAGCTCCTGGACACGGCGGCGCGGCGTGGGGTTGATGGAGGGCGTGGCTACGGCGAGGGGGTGGCGGCGATGGCGTCGGCCATGGCGTGGGAGAGCGAGGGAGAGGAGCTGGAGGGGAGAGGGGGTGTCTGGGAGGTTCGGGGGAGAGAGGGAGGCCGATTCACGGCGTTAGCCGGACGAGGGAGGCGGCGAGGCGGCGAGCAGGTGCGTGGCACCCATGCGGTGCTCGCCGTCGAGCACCTGCCTGCCTGCCTGGCCGGCAAACAGCTCGCTGGCGCGGTGCTGGGCTGGGCCGGCAGGTGGGCCGGGTGCTGGGCGACAGGTATGCCTTTCCCATTTTCTTTCTGTTTCTGTTTTTTTAATACTTCTGCAGCTTTGTTGAATTAAATAAAATACTTAGGCAACTCCAAAAATCACCAAACTACTCCTGGTCCATAGTTGGATTATTTCCAACATGAAACATTTTAGTTTGGAGTTATTTGAGCATTTAAATATTTTATATAATTTTAAATGCCCAAATTCAAATACTTATGATTTAAATCAAAAACCCTAGGATGGCCTAGGAAAATGTGCACCACTTTTGGCAGAGGTTCTGAACCAAGACAAAAATGATGGGCATTTTAGAAGGGCATTTCAGGTTCATTGAAAAAGTTTTTAGTAAACCCTAGTTGGTTTCAGAGGGGACTGGGGGTTCTGTCATCCCCATTTCAGGTTTCTGATGAAAGAGTAAACATGATGCAACACTCTAATGCATGGCTAACTAGGATGTGACAGGAGTCGCAGATTGAGAGGAGGAGAAGGGTCATAACTGGTTCTGTTGCGGCGTGGGACTGTAGTCTATGGAGAATAACAGGAGGTGTCGAGGGGTGGAGGGATAGCCTGGCCGGCGGTGGGGTAGTGCTTCGCAGCGATGCGTGCTAAGCAGAGCCGCTAGCCGTCGGAGGCCAGACCAGGCGGTCCCGGCGATGCTGGAGGAAGAAGACGAGAGATTGAAGGTGCATGCCGGCCGTTGGATATAAATCCAATGGCTGTGGATGACACAATCATTTGTTGACCAAGTTGACAACGCCCTGCATAGGCTTCGACCTATTGGCCCACATGTCAGCCTGCAAAAATGTGGCATATATTTAACCCTTGTTTTCTAGAATGTACAGTCCATTGCTGGGCTGGGTGAACAAATAATTTCGCGTCAATCAGGCCCATTTATATTTTCTAAGAAATCCCAGCCCATTTGCACTTCCTCGAAATACACGTATTAGGTGGGCTCGTTATATATACGTATAATGTTATGTTAGAAGGAGAAATTAATATCAAAGAATAAACCGAAGAGGCACATTTATATATATATATAATTAAGAAATTAGCGAGTTATTGCTCAAAATAAAAATGAGCGCGTTATTATGCAATTGGTCCTTAAAATCTTCGCAATCACCAGGATTTTCCTTGCGTGTGAGTCAAAAACAACCATGATTTTCCTTGCCTGTGAGTCAAAAACAACCAGGATTTTCCTTGCCCGTGAGTTAAAAACAACCAGGATTTTCCTTGCCAACTTCCGTTAAACATTTACTTTTATAAGTTGGGATGTTTTTATAATGTATATATAAGTCTCTATAAAATATACGATAATAGTAATAATATAAATATATATAATGTGGTTAGAAGGGAAAACATAAATTGGACATGGCATTACTTTTATAAGAGACCTGTGTTTTATACCCCAGAGTAGGCATACTAACAAGTTCACACACAAAAACAACAGAAAAGGTAAACATTCATATCAAACTCAAGTTCATAGGACACGTTCATATCCATAGCCAACATTCACAATCAACAACTCAAAAGATTCATATATACACAAGCTCAGCATATCTATGCATCCAAATGATTGATAGATCACACGACAATATTCATACATAATTTACAAAAAGATTCAGATATACACATGTTCAGTATGTTTATGCATCCAAATGATTCAGATCACAGCCAATATGATCCATGGATGAACTTTAATTACCTAGGGTACGGACTGGTAAATGGTGTTCAATCGGAGGTACTTCTTGCTAAAATTAGTTCTTGTACGAGTAAACTTTCGAGTACATAAGAGGCAGCACAGACAATCTGAACTTTGCTTGTTGGTTTATCCTTAAATAGTGGCCTCGTGCCGAGGGAGGTTTGAGCAACTTGGCCACTATTTTCATCCAACTAGTTTACTGGCTCATCTTGGTCATGTATCTCGCCAAAATTCTACATTGCAGACGAGAAAGGAGGCGGTTGAGAAAATGAACCACCCAAATTTTTTGTGCAGTTCAACTGAAATGGAGCATCCTTGGTGTGCAGACTGATTAAGTTCTAGATGAATATAAGCGTCAACCAACTTGTCTGGAATCTTTAGACTCCATGCCATATAGTTCGCTACCATATGTGCCGATAACCAAAAGGCACAAGTTGGGACCAAAGACTGGACTAAGTTTTTCTGGGCTATGCACCAAGCAATATTTTTGGTGTTCACTCTCCTAACACTTGGAGTTTGACAATTGGTTGACGCCGGTTGATACTCGAATGAATATAGGCACTTCTTGTCAACATCTGATCATTTTGTGTAGTTCTACTAAAATCACCCGATGTAATGATTTGCCTGCGAGTTCAGGCTCCAAATTACTCCTTTATGAAATCGGCAAATAGTAGCACAATACCAAATTACCAATACATATGATAGGCACAATAATCAGGATAAAGACCTGTACCAACCTGTGTGAGGTAGCATATCAATTACTATTTCCTTTGACTAGAAGCCGAGATAAGCCAAGCGACTGACAGCAAAGGAAAAAAGCATGTGGAGTTTAGCGACTGACAGGAAAGGACGGAAGCTGTCGAGGCAATGAAGCACCCAAAGTTTTTGTGCAGTTCCACCAAAATCGAGCATCCCTGTTGGCACATATATTGAGAGAGTGAGATTACTGTAATAGTGGGACTAGTTTATGAAACATACACTAACAAATAGAAGCACCCTCATTATCTTAATGGGTAAAGTTAGCAACATAGTAGTCTTGCTTAAAGAGAGGTATTAGTTTATTTAATCAGTGCCAATTAGCTCAACTCAACACTCAAAGCATTGCCATTTATCATAGGTTGCAAAACTTTAATGTGCAAAGATAAAGGAGTTTCTCATGACAGTAGCACGATACAAATAGAGATGACAGCAAACTAATATGGATGAAGGCCTTAGGCCCGTACCAGCCTGAGAAAAAAAGCTTATTCATGTAGTCCCATAAGAGATGATAAAGCACTCACTGGAATCACACAATAGTATATATTTTTGTGCACTTCAAATGTATGGTTGAAATCACTCTTGTTTACCAGTGCTAAGATTATATCGAAAGATTATCAAGAACTTCCAGCAGAATTAAAGCACTGGCTGGGATACAGTTCATTGTATTATCTTGTGTAGTTCCATTTAATGTATGATTGGCACAACATGATCCCTGTTTTCACAAGTAGGAACAAGGTGAAACCTTCATTTGCTTAGTGAGAAAGGATAGGAAGACATTAGCATATTACTCAACCAGTAGCATCAAATTCATGATGGACAATACGCAAAACATTGCCTCATTGAACCAATGGCAATAAATTGACATGCAAAACAATAGCACTATTATGTCATGACACTAATAATATTCCCTCCCTGCTCCACCACATGATTCACCTCCATAGACAAACATACACACGTACATGATTCAGCATAGGGTCCTACTAAAGATTTGTTTAACTCCAACAGGAAAATTAGGCAGTAATAAATTAGTGGTACTTAAGTACTCCTAATTAATTAAGTGAGACAGCAGAAGTGGAAGGGCTCCCTGGAGGATCGTCTCACATGTAAGGTAGTCATTGCCAGAGCCCTTGAATGGCCTCGACTTGAGGCCTCTGGCTTCAGCAAGATCACCTTGGCACTGTTTATTCTTCTTCTTCTTCCTCTTCATGCTTTGTTTCTCTTTCTCCTCACCAGTTGGTGAAACCAAGTACATGATTGGCCTTCTAATTCAGAATTGGTTTTGTCAGTGAGGGAGTACAAGTGTACTAGTAAAAAACAGCATTATTTTCTCACGGCAGTCGGAAAATAGAGATGAACACATGCATTAAATATCATTCTTACCTAAAGGAAGGTTATGGCTCCAATATGGATGATGAGGATTGGAACACAGATCTCCCTTTGTGCAGTTCCACCGAAATGAACCAACTATTCCATTCTGACATTCCAGTTAAACAGCACAAAAGTCACTTCTTTTAAGAAGAGTTTTGTGCAGTGCACCAAAAGGTCACAACAGCAACCAGGTGAATTGGATATCCCTGTTTGCACAAAAAGGCACAGAGGAAACAGTCAGAGTCTCAAACAATTACATGCAAAAACATTTGGCTAAACTTGTCATGGCTTATAACAGTGGCATGGCTTCATTTTTACCAGGGACATTAGATTAAGAACAGCTAAGGCTGCGTTCGGTTCACAGGTTTGGTGCAGGATTTTCGTAGGAACATATTCCTACGGTACTCTTTCCCTTCCAACCGTTCGGAACACGGGAAAGGTGAATAGTGTTTCATAGGAAAGTTGGTCAGTAGTACTGATTCCATAGGATTAGAAACATCCACGCGCTTCTCATTTTTTGGGCGGAAGCCCGAGGCAGGCGCTCGCTGCCATGCGTTAGACAGGTTGTTGTGTTGTGTTGCCGGAATAAAAAAATCAACCTATGTGTGGTACGTGAGGTGAGGACAAGAGTAGTCACTGTGCAGCTGAATAAACAAATAGCATCTCATACTGCCAAGCATGCTACTCTAAAAAAACAAATCTGTACATTTCGTAGTCCATCCGAACACATTCTCTTGAGAGTTTCCTCCGGTTCGCTGTTCCATAGTTTTATACATACATTCCTTTCCTATTCCTCTATTTTCGTCAAGACCTATGTTTTCTGCCCCTTTATTCCGAACGGAGCCTAAATATTTGGTATAAGGGCATGGGACAGTGGGTGCACCAGCAGTCCAGCACCATGTACGTAAACAGGGGCATAAAGTGGTGATTCATAGTTTGTTACCCCGAGAAACAAACATCCAAGAAACAAATCTGGGTTGGTCCCATTTTTGTTCACTCTAGCCACCTACTCCTATTTGTGGATAGAAAATCTAGTCCTGGTCATACCACTGTGTACATTGTTACCCCTGTATTTCCCTTTTCGGCCAAGAGACCGGTTGGAGGACCAGTCTGTACTACTTTCACCCCCTTTCCTTCCTGTTTGTACCAAGTCCGATGTACATACTAAATTCCCCCACCCCACTTTATTTCTTGTTTGAACCAAGTAGTACAAGATTCGACTCCATGAAGTAGCTTTACCTCTAACAATAGAAAAAATATATGTGACGTTGGACCATCTGATCGAGAGGGGCTGAGAGGTAGAAAATGATGCACATGCAGCGACGTAGCGAGCTGGGGAAGTAGATTTAAGGCGGTTTCGAACGAAGATATACCTGAAGGTCGTCGGGATGTGGATAGGTGGGTGGCGGGAGGCCGGATCCGCCCACAGGCAATGATGATGGGATTGGAGGACCTCCCGCACCGACGCTCGGCCAGAGATAACGGTGCGGCCGGCAGTGGGTCTCCTCCCTCACCGTCGATGACAGCCTAAACGCTACCCCTCCTCCCCTTCACCGGCGGAGGGGGATACGTCCGGATCTGTAACCAGCAGTGAGGATAGAAAGCCAGTGTTTTTTGAAGGGAGAAAGATAGTGTTACTACCCCTATCTTGTTTAGATCTGGAGAGGATGAGAGTGTGTGAATAGAGCAACCCTAGCAAGCAAGCGCGGAGGCTCCGGCCTATATATACGTAGTGAGCAACCCTAGCAAGCAAGCAACCCCTATCTTCATCAACCCGTACAAGACCGAGAAATTTGATTACTACAACGCCCTCTCCCTCGCGGACTGAGCTCCGGTGCCTTAACTGCACCTGCCTTTGGCTGCATGACAGGAGGGCCAACCACCTGTTGGGCCCACCTGTCATAGACGCAAAGTCAGGAGCAGTAAGTAGAAGCTTTCGCTACACGCTATCCCTCCCGCACGAGGTGGATGGACATGCAGCAGTGGATTCGATACTGTAGAAGTAGGAGTAACATCATTGTTCGTCTTCTCGAAGAGGCGAAGAGCCAAGCGCAATCCGAACGTGGCAGTTGCGAACACTCGCATGGTGCGGTTCCTTGGAGTACTAGCCAGGCTCTTGCATGAGACAAAATTGCTATTGTTTAACAATTAAACTCCATTATCCATTGGTTGATACTCATTCTACATAGGTCCACGCGCTTAGCACCGTTTCCTCCTGGGGTCACCAATGTTTATTTGCTAATTAATAGCATTGCATGCAATTAACTAGCCATTGCAAGTTATTAAAAGCATGCACACCTCTCATCTCTTATTGGTTGATATGTCAAGAAACAAGAAACAAGGTAGAAGTTAATGCACCGCACCTAAGTGTTTGGGACTACCTATTTGGTTTTCATAAGATGACTTACACACCTAGACGGAGGGAGTAGTATAGCCCTGTAAACCGGAAAGGAGTATTTGCCTTTCTAGAGATTTCAACAAGTGACTAGACTACACCGTGTGCAGTACTCCCTCCCTTCCGGTTTATAGGGCTCAAATCTCAAATCTCATGAACCAAGGCATTTTATGATTGGAGAAATGTATCTCGTACTTTACAAAACTACCCTAATTAAACTCATGCATTAATTACGTAGTTCTCTCATTTTCCTCTCCGCCTTGGTCGCGGTGCACAATATTGAGCACTCCTACTCCCTCCTTTCCGGTTTATAGGGCTTATCTCGAAATCTTAGTTTTTTCATTTTATAAGGCTCAATTTGGTTGTTCCCCATCACAAGTTCAGATTCCAAGGTGCATTAAATAATTGCATGCAGGTATTAAGAGAAAATTGACCAATGCATGTATTTTATGCATGCATGCATTGCAATTAATACATTGGTAAACATACATTTTGAAGAAAACAAGAGCATTAATTGGGTGCTTTTGCAAATTACAAAAAGGATTCCACCACTCACCATCTACCTTGGTTGGTGAAAATTTTGAATTGAGCCCTATAAACCAGAAAGGAGGGAGTATATGACTAGCCGCTCTATCTACACGCGGGACATTTCAAAGCATCCGGGCCCGCATGCCATCCACCAAATCACAGCGAGGTGCTATAGTCGAGACTCACCTATCACCCCGGTGTGGCCGTCATGACCCGTCATATCACAAAACGCACACCTTTACCGGCAGTGGTAAGGTGGCCTCCAAGTTGGACAGGATGAAGCAACCATCATTTCACTGGAACGCTCGTTCAAGCCCTTTCTTCCCTTTCTTGAAGAAAACCTCACTCCAGGCTACTCACTTCTGCCATTTTTCTTCTGTACCAACGAAGGAAAGGTGGGCGAATCAGTTATGCTGCTATATTTTCATTCCAAGAATCTTCTGTTTGCGAAGCACCGACCGATTCTCACATCCTATTCTTTTCCCATTTTCATTGCGATTGTGGTTTCCTTTCGATTGCTTTTTGTTTGTCAATTCATTGATGGATCCTGGAGCACAAGGCAAAGAGTTGCCGGCGGACAACCCACTGGAGACAGCAATCTCCAGGAAGCGAGCACTGACCAACGAGTTGACCATGTTGGCGGGCCAACCCATGGAGACGGAGAATTCCAAGAAACAAGCACCGGTGCAAGAGTTGAGGATGTTGGTGGATGAACTCCTCAAAGAAAGTTGGAAGAACAGCAATGGCCCCACCGTGCCTACCCCAGGAACTCTGATTGCCACCTATGTGAGGCTCAAGACCGAGTTTGAGGAGATAGTCACCGTTGAGAAGCAGTATTCCCCTGGCAAGGTGATGGCCCCCATCGAGGACGAGGAGATGGCCCCCGGAGGGATGAGATCCCCCGGTGAGCTGCACAAGGTAAAAAATAATGGCTTATTACCATAGTTGTGGTTTTTGATTATTTGCAATGTGCTTGCTAATATGTTAGGGTTGTGCAGGTGCCGGTGGACGTCACTACTAGGGAAAAGCCTATACACAGAATCTTACCAGTAGCGTTGTACAAAATCAAACGCTACTGCTACTTAGTAGCAGCGCGCGTAAATAAACCGCGCTACTGCTATGACTTTTGCAGTAGCGCGTACTGGCGAAAAGCGCTGCTGCTATGTTTGAACTGGGCGCGCATGGCTAGCCCAACCCAGCAGTAGCGCGTATACTGGCCCAGCACTACTACTACTCTCCTTAGCTGTAGCGCGCTTATGTGTAAGGCGCTGCTGCTACTGGAAATAAAATAATGTGAAAAACAAGTAGAAAAGTAAATGAAAATGGAAGAAATAGAAAAAGGAGAAAGGAAAAAATAAAATGTAAATAAAAATAAAAGAAAAAAAGGGAAAAAAGGAGAAAGGAATATCAGTAGCGGGTTTCAGGAACCGCGCTATAGCTAACTTAGCTATAGCGCGTTTTCGGAAATGCTCTACCGTTACGTTTCACTTAAACAGCGGTTCCCCCCCCCCCCGCCCCGGCCCCCCGACCACCACTTTTTCCCCAAATCCCTCGCCCTCGCCGCCGTCTCCCCAATTCGCCGTTGCCCCACTTCGCCGCCGTCTCCTGCCGGCGTGGACGCCCGCAACCTCACCGTCTCCCCCCAAGGCCGCCGTCATCCTTACCGCCGCCGCCCGAGGCCGCCCTCAGCCTCACCGTCGCCACCCGAGACCGCCCTCGACGTCACCGTCGGCGCCCTCCACCTCATCGCCGCCCGAGCCCGCCCAGGACCGCCGTTGCCCATGCCCGAGCCCGCCCTCTCCGCCCCTGCCTCCATCACCGAGCACCTCCCCGCCACCGTCTCTCCCCTCTTTGTAAGTCCCCCACCCCTCCCCCCACTCATCTCTCTCTGCATTCTAGAGAAAAAATTAGTGGAGAAAAAGTTTGTTTATAGCAAAAAATTTAGTTTAGAGCAAAGGATGTTAAGTAGTAGATGTTAGAGCAAAAATTAGTTTAGAGCAAAAAATTTGGTTTACAACAAAAGTTAGTTAGGGCAGTAGGGTTTAATTAGGGTAGATGCTGCTTGTATAGTATATAGTGATACTAGTAGATGTTAATTAGGTTAGGGCAATAGTGGTACTAGTAGATGTTAAGTAGATGTTTTTCAGTTAGGGCACTAGAGTTTTGCTAGGTTAATTAGGTTAGTAGTGCTGCTAGTAGTATTAGTACAGTAGGTTAATTAGGTGATGTTAAATGAATAACCTAAATGAATGAAATTAGTAGTTAACTGAATTTTTTTCCTTTCATCATTATAGAGCACTAAAGTTAACTGAATTTTGTTCTATTAGTAGTTAAATGAATTTTCTTCTACACTATTTGCAAATGTGGTTGCTCGTGTATATTTGGACACTGTTTGCAGGGAATGATGCTTAGTGGCCTATGTTTTGCCGGAATGTTGATTCATTTCTTTTCCGGCAAATTTCAGGTTCTCGATTTGTCCACTTTTTAGCAAAGCTCATGCCAAAATTTTCCGTGAATTTTGGCATGACTTGTGCTACAAACTAGGACATATCGAGTTCCCGTGATTTGCCGCACCAGGAAGGAGTCAACATTCCTGCAAAACAATAGGCCTTTTTATGTCATTATTCATTTTATTAGGTCTAGAATTGATTGACTAGATTTAATCATAGGAAACATGGCTAGCAACGATGAAGGACAGGGTTCTCGTGATTGCGACGACGCCTACCGGGCGGCAGACAAATTTTTTAGCCTTATCGATGATCAACCGATGTTATTGCTGGGCCCACCGGTGGCATCGGGGACTGAGACCAACACGCAGACTGGTGCTGAGACTGAGATCGGCGCTCAGACTCAGACCGGCATCGAGACCGGCGCTGAGACTGAGACTGGCGCTGCCTCGGGGAGCGGAGCCGGTGTAGAACCGAAAGCAAAGAGGCAATGGGTTCCTAACAAACTCAAGACTACTAGAGTGGTGGTCACGGAGGTGGACGACGGCAATTTTGAGCCAACGGCGCCCGAGGAAGCGCGTCGATGCTATGGCAATCAAATAGGCTGCATCGTACGGACAACCGCCACCATCAACGATGAGAAACTACAGAAGATAGAAAATATGAGGAGCTCCCTCCTAAAGAAGTTTCACCAGATATTCTTGTTCCCGGGCCGGAATGAGAAGGATTATAAAGATCCAGATGAGGACCCGGCAATGAAGAAGATAAACAAACACGCCATGACCAAGTTTAGCGACGCGTTGGACGCCTGGAAAAATCGAGTGAAAGCAAGGATCATCGACAAGAAGGAACCCTACTCCGAGATTGTAAAGGATAATCCGACAATCACGGAAGAGCAGTTTCAAATATTCAAGGAGGCTTGCGAGGCCGAAGATGCCAAAAAAAAGTCTAAGTACATGAAGGGGCTTCAAGAGAGGAACATTGGGAGCCACCACCTCGAAAGCCGTGGTTACGGCGGAAAGAGGTCCAAATGGGCCAAGGAGGATGCAGAAGCCGCGAGTCTGGGCATCCCGGACCCCTTGGCGGAGTTCACCATCCCGCAGGAGCGTGACGTCCTCAGGGCCCAACACCGTTGGGACCCAGTGAAAAAGGTTTACGAGACAACACCAGTCATTACGGAGTTCATGAGACTGCTGGTAATTTTAGTTTCTGATCAATTCAACTGCACACGTTAGTCATATTTGTAAACGATCGTTGTGCCTTTTGCAGAGAGAGCAGCATAGGATTGCGGCCGAAAGCGACTCATCGTCTGAGGCATTGGCGAGGCCCAAGTGGGACACTCCATTCAACCGGGTGTTGAACATATTGAAACAACAACCAATGGATACTCGACCGTCGTATGGACGCGTGCACGGTGTCGGAGACGGCGCCACGTGGAAGAAGTACTACCGTGAGACCACGGAGGAGAGAAAGGAAAGACGGAGGTTAAATGAAGAAAACATCAACAAGAGGGTTGAGATTGCGGTTGAGAAGAAATCAAATGAGACAGTCGCAACAGTGGTAGCTGCCGCAAAACAGGTGGCTTTAGATATTTCTACTACCTTGGTTCCAGCCGTTTTCAATTGGACCAGGCAAACTCCAAAAAAAGATGCAGCGGACTTTCCCCTTGCTGACTTCTTGGCGGGGAGCAGCTCGACTAGCGTTGCACCAGCACCTGCAGCTGCACCTGCTCCCACACCGGCTCCCGCACCAGACGTGCTAGGCGGTGCTTCATCTTTGGCTGAGCTCGATGCCCTCACGGTATCTATTACACCGGCCCCCTTCAATATAAATGTATAATCTCCCGTTTTCGTTGCCTTTCGGATGTCTCACGTCACAGACTTTTCTTTGCAGGCCGACGAAACCCCATGCACCATATTGTACACCATCGGCGACCAGAAGGTGGACGTGGGGAAGGCGACGATAATGGAGCCGAAGGAACCATTGTTCCACAGCCGGCCGATCCCCCCGAACGTCTTCAAGGTTTCCGTGGCCAGTGTCAAACCGGGCCACGAGAATTTGCCTCCTCCAGTACTACTGGGGGATGACGACGAGACACTGCGGCGGCTTGGTGATTGTTGCAATGCTGGGTGGGTCCTGTTGTGGCCAAAGAGTCTGCTTCGTCTGGAGGCAGCCGGGAGCACACCCACGAGCACGCAGCCTCAGCAAGGTATGAACATCAACACCCCACCTACCCAATTATCGTCGGGTGTCGGGTTGGGTGATAGCGGACGGGGTAAGGAGGAGGCTCCATTAGTCGCTGATGACGTCGCCATGGATGAGGACGAGGACGACGATGGCGCTGCTGAACAGTATGTCTATACTGGCGCCTCCTCAGGGTTTGAGCATCATGAGTCGGTGCCTGAATTGCCGTCTCAACATATTATGGACGACCTTTCGGTAGTAAAGAAGTTTAGGAAGAGAGCGAGGAAAGGCAAAAAAGTTGTTTCTATGATCCAGCCGCCTCAGCAGCCTCGGCTTCAGGACCGTATAGATATCCCTGGTGCGGATAAATGGCATATCCCCGATCAACCAATCCTACCTGCAACAGCGCTACAGGCCAGATTCGGCGATCTAAAGAGACTTCATGACGATGTGCTGCGGGTAGAGAAAGGCCTCATCGCCTCGAAAGATCCAGGATACCCACTCTACGTGGTTAACGTTCCGCGGCAAATGTCGTACGTTGACAGCTTCCCCGCGGATAAGTTCTTCCCCCGATTTGATTACATATTCGACATGTTTCACGTGAAGAAGCTGGATTTTATGTTTGTCCGCCTTTATGCCTTGCACATGAACTACATCATCAGGGTTGAGCAGATATCTCATATCTGTGTCGCTGACCCGTACTACATGCACGAGGGCTTCTTGGGAGTCTGCACAAATCACCGTGAATACGCGAGGGATTACATCGTCAATTTCATGCTCACCAATAAGGACAAGGAGGCGATTCTCATGCCTTATCATCGCGTGTAAGTCATCTGTGCTGCTATCCTTCCTTCGATTTCAATCATTCATTTGCACAGTGGAGGCTAATTAATTTGAGGACTTATTTTGCGCAGCAGCGGGCGCGCCGTCCTCATCATCCTCTACCCCCGATTCTCCCACGCTCTTTACTTGGACTCGTCGAAGAACATTCACAAAAAGGATTACACCCACATCAAGGATGTTCTCGACAGTGCTATGTTTTACTACCAAGCAAGGGGTGGAGAGGTCAGGGACAAGAAGAGAAGGGGCGGCAGGGTCACCTTCGGCCATAAGACCAACTTCTGCTGCATCCAGCAATCGAACGATTCTCTTAATGATGGATTCTATGTCCTACACCACATGCTGGAGTACATACGGGACCACCAGAACCTTCGCATGTCACCTAGATCTGGTGATGCCCATATTCTGCAATGGGCAAAGGACATAGGAGATATCGAGGATCGTCGACTTCGAGCTGAGTTCTATAACATTCAGCGCGAACTTGCCCAAATCATCATCAAGGAGGTCGTCGGAAAAACAGGGATGTTCTACGGAGAAGGACAAATGTCGCGGGAAGACGTCTGAACATGGATAGAATCTCAGCGTCTCGACCTGAAGCCTTTCACTAGGCTCGGGGACTATCTCCCTGACTTGGATGGATGGAACAACATGTTGGAGTGATTGTCAATATATGACAATGTGTACATTTAGTCCATACTTTATGTATGACAAAACTTTGAGTTATGCACGGTGAAACTTTATTTGTGATGTAATTAAACCGTCCTCCTCCTCGACTAGCGAAAATCACTCTAGTTAGGGCACTTTGGGGTACGATGAACTTTGTTATTTATGCTTATGATATGTTGTTTTTGTTTTTGCCAAGTCTGTCTCTTTCTGTTGCTCAACTATATATGTTGCATATCATCGACTCATGTGATGATGCAGGTGCATAGATCATAGATGGCGAAGAAGTGCTATGCCAGGAGTATATATACGACAAGTGGCCGGAGTGTCAGGCCCTTCCGGTTTTCGAGCGACAGGCAGTAGTTAGTTTAGAGGTTCACGCTAATGCGAAAGAGGGATACGAACTCATGTTCTCAAAGTGATAGCTCTTCTCGCGTATATCATTGTTTAGATGGATGACGATGTATTTGCATATCATTCGAGACTTGTATCGCTATTTTCGAGATGATGACGAGAGACCACTTTGTGTTGGATGATGATTATGATGATGACATGATTTGATGAGACTAATTGTATGTATATGCTATGATTACATTTGTATGTGTATGATATGCTAAAGATTATTGTATAAAGCCTATTCAAATACAAAACAAATATGCAGGAAAAAGCTAATAAATAAACTAGTAGTAGCGAGGGGGGAAATTTAGCAGTAGCGCCGCATTGTCAGTAGCGCGTCCCAGCAAACAGCGCTGCAGATAATATTAGTAGCGCCCTTTCCCAAAGAGCGCTACAGCTATTCATGTATATCAGTAGCGTGGGACAACCGGCGCTACTGCTATACGTTAGCTGCAGCGCCTTATTAGTAGCGCCGGTGCCCGCGCTACTGAGAGGCCCAAAACCCTCGCTGCTGGTAGGCTTTTCCCTAGTAGTGCGTCCTTGATGATTCCGATGTCATGGCCCGTCCTGTTGGCATCGCCCCGGAGATCGATTCTGATGCCGCTGTCCATCCTGTGGACATCACCCCAGAGATCGATTCTGATGTCGTGGTCAGTCCTGCGGACATCGCCCCAGAAATCGATTCCCATGCCGCTGTCCGTGCTGTGGTCATTGCCCGAGAGATTGATGACAAGAAATAGTTGGTCGCGCTAATCCTTCAGGGTAGTTTGCATTGCCCTGTGTTTAATTACCATAACGATGCGTGTTATCAAACCATCTTAGGGCTAGTGCACTGTCTTGTGTGGGCGGATCTTGCTACTTTTGTTTGATAGTGAATCATGTGAACCCTCTCCGAGTTATGGAAACAGATGTATCCTCGCCAGCTTTTGATGTAATATATGGCATGATTAGATGTAAGTTTGAACTATTTATCATATCAGCAGGGCTTGTTTGATGATTCTTGGTGTTAGTAGGCTAGCTACTGTGCGAGCTATAGTACTTGCAAAACACTCACCAAAGAGAAACATTGGGGCTGATGAGCTCGTGGTACGCTTATACTTATCCCTCATCGATCGACCAATAGCCCTAGCTCCTAAAATTGTAGGCTTAGCGATCGATGACCTAGGTGGGCTAGTTTGGCCTAGTGGGTTTCAGTGATATGACGTGCAACACAAAATCATAGCAGTGCAGAGACGTACTCCCTCCGTTCCAAAATAGACGACCTAGGCGGGCTAGTTTGGCCTAGTGGGTTTTAGTGCTATGACGTCATACAGTGCCGTCCAGTCTTCGCGTGTGGTAGCAGTATTGCGGGTGCAGTAAGTTTTCTTGAAGAAGCGGAATTCAACGAAGTCATGATGGTTCCTTCGTCCGAACAACTTACAGTGGGAAAGGTTGGGCCTGTGATACGACCGGGGTAGACCAGGATAATTTTGTGCATGGCAGGTGGACCAGGATGGTCCACGTCCCGCATGTCGGCGAATGAAAGTATTATTTCCGATATATAGGACGAGCACGAGTATTCATTTGTTTATTTTTGATGAAAGCTATTGTCTCCACTGTTACGACGGAGGAGTGTGAAACACGGCAGCGCAGTGAACTTGGCATGTGCACCGCTCCCTCCTTCCTCATGTAATGCCCAGGTTACAGCTTTTTCTCACTTTCTCTCTATCTATTTCCTCTCAAATGTTTTTTACCTTTCTTTTTTTAAGACACAATTGTTTTTATGCCTTTTTTTAGAATTATTTTTTTATACCTAGGAGCACGTGTAGAGACGGGCTCTTGCAGAGCCCACTCCTTGTCTTTGTCAATGCCTCTCTCTCCTCCACATAAGGAGTACTACTTGCTATGCATGCATGCGGCGGGCAGCTGGCGTCTTGAGGGGCCAGGGCGGTGAGAGCGGGCTCCGGAAGCGGTCCGGACTCTAGCATAATTCTGGTTTTTACAGTATTTCTTTCTCCATTGACAGGTAGGCCCGCGTAGATAGATAAAGAACACGAGCTGATGAGGCGCATGCGGACTATTTGACTGGTCAACCAGACAAATACGGAGCTATACACTAAGCTAGTGACCGTATAATCACCATATCTCGTATACAATGATCAAAGTGAGCTACCAAGACAAGTTCGATGACCGCCAATGCATTTTACTCGGTAATAAATGACTAGGATTGAAGGGGAACCCAAATTTGCTTCGTCTTCTGTCCTTGAGCTCTTGACAAACCAATGCACTATACGGTTGTCCGGCCACTCCACCCCAGAGCTCTCACCAAGCGTCGTTCATGCCACCGCGCCGCACATTAACTAGTAAGGCAACGATGGCATCCCGCCGCGCCGAGTTCCTCACCGCTGACGACCGCACACAAAATGGTAGGGAAGCGATGGCATCCCGCCGTGCCGAGTTCATCGCTGCTCGCGACCTCACAACTATGTGGGAGGAATTTGAAGATGCCAAGGCCGAATGGGCGGTAGAGCAAGAGGCGACCAAAGCCGCACATAGGGAGTGGAAAAGTCAGAAAGCACTCAAGAAAAGAGAGGCCCGCCGCCGCAAGAAAGAAAAGGACGCACGCGCTGCTGCGGAGAGGTCAGCGGAGATCCAAGCACGGTGGGGTGTCGCCGACAAAGCCGGGAAGGAGAACGACGGCATCTGGCCAGCATGTGAGAAGTAGTAGTACTAGTAGTTACTGTGTGTGTCTGAGTACGAGCATGTACTAGTTCTACTAGTTACTACTGCAGTTTTTAGAGCAAATTACCAGTACATTAGCCTAGACTAAATGGAAAAATTCCTATCCTAAGCATCAAATGGCATCTCTTTCTCTATAGGAATTGAGATGCATGTCATCTCACTTCCTATGATTTTCATATTCCTATCCTATGAACGAAAGGAGGCCTCTATTGTAGTAACTACTGTAGCTAGCAGTACTGCTAGTACAGTAGTTTTCTTCAAGAAGCGGAATTCAACGAAGTCATGATGGTTCCTTCGTCCAAGCAACTTCAAAGTGGGAAGTGGGCCTGTGATTTGACGGCTCATTAGTCATTGTTACTGCGGCGCGACGACCTGGGTGACTCCCTTGGAGTTTTGCGTGCATGGCAAGTGGACCAGGATGGTCGACGTCCCACATGTTGGCGAACGGAGTAGTATTCTTTCTGATATCGAGGTATAGTATCACTGCTGATTGGTTCGCAAAAAAATAGTATCACTGCCGATTTATAATTAATTTTTATTTCTGATGAATGCTAGCGTTTCAACTCTTATGACGAACGGTGCCAAACACGGCACGTGCTAGATGTCCCACACATCAGCGAAAGGAGTGGGACATGAACAACGTGGTAGAGCCCAGCGTAAAAAAACATCGTCGTAGAGCGTCTCCACTTCTTCCACTTCTGGGTCGGAGACCACACGTAGTAGTACTTAGTGGTATGAACGATACAAAGTGCGACCTGGAGACAAAGACACGTTTTCCGCAAAAAAATGGAGACAAAGACACGTCTAGTTGGAAGGTCTCGGGGCATACACGTAAACAAATATAAAAGTTAATATGTGCCTCCAACTAATATAGTAGTAGTAGAGTACTTAGGCACGTACTCCATAACATCACCGTGCATTGCACGTACAACATTTAGTGGTAGTATGTAGTAAGAGACAAATGCCTCCCAAGAGTTCCCTTCTCGACCTACTTCTGGGTGTTTGGTAGAGTGTATGGAGGGTGCATGAGTCCACACTAGTTTAGCACAAATACACTAGAAGCATGCATGAAGAGAGCATGCATGAAGAGGGGTGTTGAGTTGAGCATGCCTAAAGAGTGAACAACTAAGCTGAGATGAGAACGCAACCAAACACACCCTATATGCCACGCATGTTCATACGATTTGTGCCTTTCTACTTCACTTATTGCGCTACATTACTCAGGTTCGTACGTCCACTCCTGGGTACATGTTCGTCTCGTAGTTCCAGTCCCACGTGTTCTTCATATAGATGGAACGATCCTTGCATAACACGTGCACCTTGATGCTAGATGTCTTGTGTGTTGGCAAAAGGATGAACAAAGCTCACGTAAAAAAATAGAGTGGAAGAACATAGATTCCGGACGACCGAGAAGGAGCAAGGAACCTCGTGGTGGAGCGTCTGCACTCATAATATTTAATATTATTCAGCGATATAAAATTAACCAATCATCTCCACAATGGACTGGAAGAGTACGAAACATGGCAACCAAGTGTAGTTACATCATACTAGTACATGGCTAACCCACGCTATCACCATATTTCTTGGCTTCCGTGCGACACCTATCTCTAGTAATCCAGCAGCCTATATCGCTTCTCCCTCCTTGTCTCTATCAAAGTGCGGCGGGCTGGCGTTTCTGCCGTCTATTGAGGTCGATTAACTATCACATGTTAGCGACATGCCAAGAGCATTCTAAAAAAATTCCTTTCACGTTCCATTTTCAAAAAGAAAAAAAATCCTTTCACGTACGAATTTGCCTGTATGCTTTGAGCAACTTGCATGTCCTATACTGCTCCTGTTTGATACTCTAACTTAGCTAGAGGTTAGACTAACTCATGACTAACCCTGAACTAACTGTAGCCAAAGAGGTGTTTGGGTGACAGGGTTAGATTGACAATAAATGCACTTCATGGAGAGAGAAAAGTGATTTTTCAGTGGTCCCAATGAGAACTATCTCCAGTTTAAACCCTCATGGGTGGGATAGTTTTTTTTGGTGGGTTCGGTGCAACTTGCTCCAATTTAAACCCTCATGCTTGGATAGTTTAGGGCTATTTGAGCCCCAACTAGCTCAAAATAACTCTAACCCATGGATCCAAATAGGCCGGGCCTATGGCCAGTCTCGACGCGGAGCAGTTGCGTGCACCGAGAAGCGGCGCTCTCTCGGCCGTCACGCCACTTCAAAGCCGGTGCCAGTGAGAGGTCGCCTCGCTCTGGCCGGGCATTAATGCGGCATTGACGCTCTAGGGCGACGCTGACCGTTTCACGCGGAAAGCACGCGCTAGCAAGGGATTATAAGTTTTGAACCGTTTCAGGTGTAGTACTGGTAGTTTGCAAAACTACTCAATTATTGCACTCGGTTTCCTAGGAAATTATGGTAAAAAACGTTACTCCACAGCCCGCTTCCCTTCTCCTTCCTCTTCCACCGCCCGCGCACGTCCGCGGGAAGCGACCGGTCAACCCTTATATAGGAGTGCTAGCACAAAAAGATGCATGCATGGCCACTAAAATTTCCATATTAAAGCGCCGCTCCAGCGGGAGTATGGCGTATGTTGTTACCTTCGACCGGCCCATGGCTACCGCGCGACGGCAACTAGAGAAGAGGCAGCAAGAGGGGAATGAATGCAGCTACTGTTTGGGTTCGCCTTCCGGCTTAAATAAATGCGCAGCATCACGTGTACCCGCGGGTGCACAAATTGTAACATACGTGTCTGCTTAAGTGGGCGTCACGTAACTGGTGTGTGTGTGTGAGAGATATTCTGAGAGATAGAGTGCGTGTGTGCGACTCTACTCTTCGGACATGTACTCAACCTTTTGCATCGGGATATAAGTATAATGGTATTTACTTTAGCTAGTGATTTACGTGGCCATGTTTATGTGGTTATGTCAAAAAAATGTCACTTCCTACTCATGATTTGCGTTATATAATTACAAGCAAGATTCTCATGCATTGCACGGAACATCAATATGCATTTTTTACAAAACACCTGTTGTGATTGACCCATGCAGGAGTAATCCCATGTGTAAAAACTAATGGTATCTCGAGAATTTTATCGGAAAACTGGTATCTCGAGAATGTCATCGAAAAAATGAAAGATGAGAGATAAGGCGAGGAGGAGTGGAGTGTGGTGGTGACTGGTAGTCGGAATGGGCGGAGGCATGGGGATGGACGGCGCCGGCAGGCGGCAGCGGCCACCATGCATGCTAGATTGTTCCAGAGACTTATCCCTTTTTTAATTGCTAAGCAATGAGGTTGCGGGAGATAATGATGTGGAGATAGGTGCGGGTATCTTTTGTAAAATTATCATAGTTTGCTTTCTATCCTCAGATATAGATCATACGGTCTGTATTACAAGATGGCAGGCACACCATCACCACCAACTCGTTTTTTATAAGGGTACAGATGATAAGTTTGCTGACTACTAAAGTAAAGTGCAATTTGTCCATGTTATGCAAGTAAATAAAGCTGATTGTTCATCATACGGGTAAGGTTGGATGAAGGGTGGTAGGAACAAATGCTCCGCCTAGAGCATGTGTGTGTGAGATGGAGTCTTAGTGTGTGTGTGGGGTGTGTGTGTGAGAGAGAGAGAGATGGAGTCTTAGTTTGTGTGTGTGAGAGAGAGGGAGAGAGATGGAGTCTTAGTGTGTGTGTGGGGGGGGGGGGGCGGGCGTGCTTGCGTGTGTGTGTGTTTGTGTGTGTGTGTGAGAGAGAGAGATGGAGTCTTAGTGTGTTGTGTTGGGAGGGTGCGTGCGTGTGTGTGTGTGTCATAGGGTTCTCTGTGGCGGATGTAATTTAAGTGTCCATGGCTTTCATCATAGAGAGGTGATGTGTATGGCAGAGGCCACCAATGATGGGGTGCGAGAGAGAAAATGCTCGTAGAGAGGGAAGAGAAGGTGTGTGCGCGTGAGAGAGAACGTATTTGTTCGAGAGACACCAAGGAAGACTACTATATATCAATGGTGCATGTAGGCGGGAATTAAACTAATGGATGGTCTTATTGGTTTCAGGGATATAGGGGAAGAGTGAGAGGCGCGCGGGGGGGGGGGGTAGCTAGAAGGAGATTGTTAAGTGTGAGTGTGTGTTTTACCCATCCACGCGGAAGTTATGTGCACAAAAGAGGAGAACTATTCGATGTGCCGTTAGGGTTGAGGGTAATTAACTACATATGGAGACATAGAGACCTTGAACGTGCATGTGTGAGAGGTATACATGTATACGTGGGATGTGTGTGTGTGTGCGCGCGCATGATCGAGATAAAAGAAAGAAGACATAAGTCATAAGATCAACAACATAGGAGAGACGGATCGGTATGACAATATGCATGCATGTGAGAATGCATGGAAGAAGTCCCGACAATTGAGCATGTGTTTTTGTCTTTAAGAGATAGTGGCGTGGGCTGGAGCATGCATCTATGGCGAGCAGAGGGAGTGAGACGCAACGATTGTGCAAAAGAGACCAACCTATAAATGCATATGTATGGAGAGACATATATAGTGTGGGTGATAGGAAGCAAGACTCCGTGCGAGAAAGAAATGTTGACGGAGAAACTACAGATAGATACAGAGATGGAGATGCTAGCTAGAGGGACAACCGCTAGTTTGGGTGTTGGAGATGACCGTTGGGTGGTTCAAAGGGTGAAGTTATATATGTGTGTGAGAGGGCACTTGACTGCATGTAGAGAGAAACATATGTAGTGTGCGTGATAGGAATCAAGAGTGAGGGCGAGAAAGAAGGTTGATGGAGAAACAGATAAATAGAAAGATAAAGATGCTAGCTAGTGTGCGTTAGAGATAGGAGTATAGTGGATCAGAAGGCTGGGTTATGTGTGTGGGTGTGAGAGAGATAGAGAGAGGGTGTGTGTGAGTCACATACAAACAGATATCAGAGAGAAATGAGATCCAGAGAGACGGAGTTTTGTGTCTGCGAGAGAGAAAGATATTTCACAACGAGAGTGATAGCTAGAGAGACATATGAGGGAACGCAAGATATCTCTAGGGAGAGAGGGTGTGTGTGAGCGACATACAAGAGAACAATGGAGAAATATGAGACCCTGGGAGACAGAGTTTGTGTTTGTGTGTGAGAAAGAGATATTGAAGAGGAAGAGTCGTAGGTTCTCATATCTAAGGAGCGAAAGACATCTCTGTATGAGGGGTGTGCGAGTGGCACACATGGGAATAGTAGAGAGAAATGAGACCCCAGGAGACAAAGTTTTGTGTTTGTGTGAGAGAAAGAGATTCCACATGGAGAATCATAGTTAGAGACACATAGCAGGGAGCGAGATATACTTAGAGAGAGATAGAGTGATGAAGGTCGAGGGAGAGAGTACCGTCAGTGTGTTACGAAGATAAAAGATCATTGTCGACATACAGGTAGCACGAGAGATACCTGAGAGACGATGAACGCGTATAGGTCCAGAGAGATAGTCCTATATAAGCATGAGTGATAGCTATATGAGACGAATATCTGGATTAAAGGGGATTCAAATATTTAAACTGGAGATCACAACATCGATAATATCATAACGCAAATTGGTGTATCAAACATGCATATTCATTTGAATTTGGGCACACGTGTAATGTTATATAGTTTATCAATATTGGTGATCCATAGATTCTTCAATTACAAACAATGCATGGTTTATATGCAATTAATGTCTAAACGGGATTACACTATATGTTGCGTGTGTGAAACACATTATACATGTTTAAGAAGTAAAAAAACCCGCATGAGACTCACATTAATTGGAGACAGTTAGCGAGGAATGCATACATTGGATTTCAACATAAAGTGGTTTCGAATATTTGAAAATCCAAATTGATGGATACAACCTTATGAATCTGAGATCATGCCATTTGTAAACCATATTTATGTATAAATGGTGTTGTGCTTTTGAAAGTATATATAAAAAATGATGTATATAGAATGTAATTCCAATTGAAAATGGATCCCGCCCAAAAAAATAGAATACAAACGGGATTCGAATTGAGTTGGCATGGTAAACGTGCACTCTGCAAAATTTGAACGAAGCGGGGAAAGTCACAGTAACCGCCCGAAACCAAAATTTGCAAGATGGAAATCACTACTGCCTATCCCTGCCACGCAAAGCCTATATGCTGGATTTCTATAGGTTCCGATAGGGGTAGGCTTGTAATTTCACCCAAACGTGACGTAACCGCCTCTCACCCGGATTCATACACGGTGGGTGCCAAAACACAATGTGTCCTCGGCCGAATTCGACTCCCTCCCCGATTCATATTCATACACGGTGGGCGCCAAAAACAAACTCTCGTCGGCAAATATTCGGTGTATGCGAGATTACCGTCCTATCCCCAACCGACTAGTGTTGCTGTGATGTAGTAGAAATTTGAAACGGGGTCTAAGTTTGTAAATTTCCTCGCATTTGAGACAAGCGCGCCCTGAATACATGGTTCCCCCCTTCCTCTCTACCTCCCTTTTCCCCATTCATACTCCGTGGGCGCCAAAACACCCTCTCCACCCCACCCTCCTCCGCCCGCCGCCGTCCGCCACCCCATCCACGCCGTCCTCCTCCACCATGCCGGAGCTGATACCCCGACGCCGCCGTCCATTATGAGAGATCGACCTCTCTCATCCACGGCTTCGGACCGGGATCCTTGCATCCCGTCCTCTCGCTTCATCCCCGCCGTCGTCCACCTTGCCGGCGCCGCTCCTACGACCGTCTCATCCACCACGCCCCGCCGCCACAGACTACCCTCCTAGATCTGCTTCCACGCCACCGACAGCCATCGCTACCGCAGCACCGTCAAATTCTCAGCAGATGCGTACACGGCGCCGCACCAGAGGCGGTACTCTTTCGTATCTGCTCAACTTATTTATCGCAGCAAGAAAATAGATCGCCACTACTTTACTCTGATTTCTTGTCTTGGTTGCGAAGTTGCCTTTGTCCGGTTTGCACCTTCAGATTTGCCATGGCACGCTCAACACCATACTCGCAATGCTCATGATTTTACCCTTTTATATTCCACACTAGTTAAATCACAGTATACTAAATTTCAAAATTGGGCCAGTTGATTTTTCAGAGCTCGCCGCAGTTCACCGGTGCGATCGAAGGGGCTCGGGTGGGGATGGTGGTTTTGGGGGCGGTGGTGGGGCCTCGTCGAAGGAAGAAACCTCGACGCGGGTGGGGGTGGGGGTGGGGGTGGCGGAGGAACACAGGCGGTGGGGCCGGTGGTTCGGCCGGCGTCCCGTGCGGTGTTCTGTATGGGAAGCATAGTATGTTCCTTGTCAGGAAGGGGAGCAGGGACATCTGCAGTCTAACAGCTGATAGAGCTGGCCTGTACGTGATCGATAGGCTTTCAATTACTAGCGGCAATACAACACCGTAATTTCCAGCCAGTTCCACTTTCCCGATTTATATATCCTGGTTATGGTGTACCCCTGTTATGTACACTATGATCTGCCTAGTTGTTGTGTGCTCTTGTTATCATGGTTTGGCAATAAACTCTCTATACAGTATATTATGAACCTATCATCTGCTAGCTATCCTTACTTCTGGAGCCTTTTTTGTGTACTTCTGCCAGATTATATAAATGCACGCACCATATTACAGCACACATGAGCTCTCTCATCAGAATCCAGTGATAGCACACAAGTGTTTACAGGGGCGCCCCTATATTAGAATATCATCTGCATTACAAATATAATCTCACAACTATTTATGTTTTCATGGTTCTAAGATATCATACGCAATTACAGTGAATATCAGAATCCGCGCATCAGAAGAATATTGTGGAACACTGCAATGACTTACAAAATTGGCACCAAGGCATTGAGTGCCATTCTGGAAGCAATGAAACTCGTACACTCCCCACCTGTTGATTCTTGTTTAGAATATGATCCTAATGACTATTCTAACCTCGAGGAGTCAAAGGCAGATGGCCTGTCCTATTCACCCATCAAGGTGCCTGTTCTAATTTGGCAAGGTTTTATTGATTGCGCGTATCTTGCATATGTTGTCTTGCATTTCTTCTACTTTGTTGCACCGCCATCTGCTTAGTTTGCTCATCATATATGTCGAGATGCCATGCCCATCCATTATCAATACATATTCCGTCTGTCATCGTACCATGTTTTTCCACTCAAATGTTGTTCTGGTGCATCAGACATCCAAAAGGAAGAGGGTGATTGCCGAACCTGAAGGAGCACCACCAAAGTCCTTGAAAAACGTGGTGGTGCCGGAGAAATCAGACAGCACCCCACTTATATTGGCTGTACAACCAGTGACACAAAACGTAGGACCGACTCCAGCAGACTGTACCCATACTTCACTGGCCACACCACTAGCCCCACCACATAGGACCTGCACTCCAGCAAAAGGTATACCGATTTCATTTGCCATAGCACCAGCTGTACCATAGAAAAATCCCACTCCAGCAAAAAGTACAGCAAGTCCACCGGCCGAAGACCTATCCCAACTACAGAGATGGCCAATTCCTGCAGATTGGAACCCCATTCCATTTATTCCCAGTTTAAAAGACAATGCTTTCAATGTTGTTAGGGACTACGTGCATATATTCCCATCATGGGAAGATTATTGTGAAGACAAACACCATTTTCACATCTTCTTGTCCAACTTACGTGTAAGTGCTATTATTCATGATTATTAGTTTCCTGTGTTCTGCTGATTGAACACATCAATGATTTACATTACATTGTTGTAACTAGGCGAGGGTCAATCTGGATAGTCATGACGAGCAAAGCTTGCTTGTGCTTTTCAAGGAAGCATTGCAGCAGTATCGGTGTTACCTGAGGAAATCACACTTTGATGGCAAGTCCATAAATGAATTTCCGGTGAAGTCTCCTATGCTAAATTTAGAAGTCATTGAATGGAAAAACCTTGTTATGCACTGGTCTCGTTCCCAGGATGAGGTACTGTCTATGAAATAACATGAAAATTTGAACTTCTACTTTTCCGCATGTGCCTTACGGATCTTTTTTGCAGGAAATCTTCTCGAAGAAGAACTCCAGTTTGACAAGAACGACAGGATATCGCAAATATGCTGCCCGCTGCTTTGCTCTTGTTAGTACCTGTTGTCTTGTATCACTGTACTTGCATACATACCTGGTTCATTATGTGACAGCAGTATGCATGATATCTTGCTTATCAATTCTTGGCTCCAAATTATCTGATCTGTATGAATGGTTACATTAGTGTAGAATATATCCAATGCCAATGTTTTTTTAGCTCTGCATTGCTCTTGTAAGTACATGTTGTCCTTTATCAGTGTACTTATAATGACAGGTAGTTGTTCATGTACCATCACTCTGCAGCTTATTTTCCTTTGCCCTGCATTTTCTACACATCAGATCTATATTTACTCTTACGTAAGGTTCATACTGAAGAAGTTTAGCTGTGCATTGCTCTTGGCTGTACCTTTTGCCTATATCGCTGCACTTACATTTATAGCTACTTGGTTATGTAGCATCACTCTTCATCTTATCTTAAATATTCTCCATTTTTTCGTATATTATCACATCTATATTTACTCTTAACAAAATGTAGAATAAAGGCGATGCTTTTGAAGAAGATTCTGTGGTAAACTTCTTGAATTGCCCCCCCATCAGCATGGACAAGGCCTTTATAGAGCCTATCTTCACCAATAATGTAAGTTTGTCCATCTCAAGCCTTCAAACTTTGTTGTATATATTTGGTTAGGCATGACTGCAACAGCTGTTTATTTTTGGTGTTTGCATCAAATTGCTTGTTTAAAGTTTATTATATGTAGTTCATAAACAGAAGTTCGTCCTTTCTCAATTTAAGTTTTTAGTTGTACAACCAAGTTCCTTCTTCATACCATGTAAATTAAACTATATAGAGAAAGTGATCTTCTTTTGCACTGCATGTATGCTTCTATTCTTCATCCGTAATCCAGTGGTGTGGTGAACCTACCCACTACAGCACAATGTCATATTCTGCAATGTCTTAACTATGAACAATGTCATATCATTCTACTATTATTTAAACCGTCTCTTTGTTTGCCAATCTGAAATGGTATAAATTGACAGCACACTAACCATTGATACTTATGAGTTCTTGATCTGTAATCAAGTGGTGTCGTGAAGCTGCCAACTCCTTCACAATGTCATTTCCTGCCATGTCTTGACCTGAACAATACCATATTGTGTTAATGCAAATTTAAACTGTGTCACTTTATTCGTCAGTAAGAAATGTGATGAATTGTCAGCACTGATACTTTTATGTGCAAAACCTGTCATCTGTCTGCTTGTTTATCTTTCAGAGTGAGGAAGATACAAGTGTTGAACAAGCGCAGTCTCATCATCTTGCTCAGTTGCTTGCCCTGCAGCTCCCCAGCATGGCTAACCTTTCTTGAACTCTATTGAAGTGCTGTCGGTTTTGTATATTATTTTGTCAGCGTGTTTATTTGCACTGGTGGCGATCTTTGATGCCCAGTGTATGTAATCTGCTGTCTGCTTGTGCTTTATTATCATAGTGGCGAACTTTGATGCCCAGTGGATGTAATATGTCGTAATTTCTTTATTGTATAGTCTAGGCTTTTTCTTATTCACGATGCTGCAGTTATTTTACTGTATATATATCTTGTCTCCGCAGTAAACCAGCCAAACCGTAAAATTACGGTACATAATCGGGCCGTCATGCAATCACGATGTAGGTTGGGCCTGAAACGTGCCGATCAGCTCACGGGCCAGCAGCAGCCCGAAATGAACCCCGACCCATGATTGTGCGAATCAAATCACGGACTTTTAACATGCCGAAAAATTGTCTCGGTCCTTGTTTGGCCCAATCAGATATCGGCTGCGAGCAGGCCGGATGCAAACCAGGCCGTAGTTAGGCCCAACTATATGACGGGCTTTTAACAGGCTGAAATTAATATAGGGCCGAAATGTTAAATGGGCCCTTACAGGCCAAAACTAATATCAGTCCGAATTACTAAGTGGGCCTTTAGCAAGTGGGCCCAAAAGTATAGTGTCCAGTTGATGGGCCGAATCTGATATGGGCCATATTTGATCCCAAAGCGTCTTAAAGGGCCGGACCTGATCTGGGCCGTAATTTGGCCCAGAACGTCATAGGCGTTTAACGGGCCGGATCTCATATGGGCCACTATTAGGCCCGGAGCGTGGCAGGCCATTAATGGACCGGATCAAATATGGGCCGGCATTTGGCCCAAAACATGGCAGGCAGTTAATGGGCCGACCTACTAGGGTACTCAAAATCTTGTGGGCCTACAGCTGGGCTGGCCCATTAATGTTGGCGAAATCTCGTGGGCCTTTAGTTGGGCCGGCCCATTATGATTCGCAAGAATCTTGTGGGCCTTTACCTAGGCCGGCCCATTACGACACTCAAAAATCTTATGGGCCTTTACCTGGGCCGGCCCATTATGGCCCGCAAAATCTTGTGGGCCTTTAGCTGGGCCAACCCATTATGGTCCACAAAATGTTGTGGGCCTTTAGCTGGGCCGGCCCATTATGGTCCGCAAAATCTTGTGGGCCTTCAGTTGGGCCGGCCCATTTAAACTTGATGGGTCGGTCCACGTGTCAACATATCATACGCGTGTCTCGCCCATTGGATGAGTTGACACGTGTCTCCTCCAGCCAATGATGATTTTACACGTGGAAAATCCCCATTGGTCGTGGCTGTTAACGGGTTATCGGATCCAAAATCCGACCCGATAGCTTAACGGCGTTCCGTTACGGTGGATGCCACGTGTCGGTCACCCTTGACGAAAGCACTTTTGTGATGCGTGATTTATTGTCATGGAAGTGGACACTTCCGTGATGATAATTTTGGTAATGTCATGGAAAACTTCTACGACAGCACGGTATGACTATCTTGATTCTGTCATAAATTTGTCATGGATTTACATGCATGACAAAAAAAGCGACCTACTGTGACAAACACGTATCATCACGGAAGTGTATTTTTTTGTAGTGTATACATGTTCCTATGACTATGAGATCTGATACGTCTCCGTCGTATCTACTTTTCCAAACACTTCTGCCCTTGTTTTGGACTCTAACTTGCACGATTTGAATGGAACTAACTCGGACTAACGTTGTTTTCAGCAGAATTGCCATGGTGTAATTTTTTGCAGAAATAAACGTTCTGGGAATGACCTGAAAATCAACAGAGATTATTTTTGGAATATATAAAAAATATTGGAAGAAGAATCCACGTCAGGGGGCCCACACCCTGTCCACGAGGGCGGGGGTGCGCCTACCCCCTAGGCGCGCTCCCCTACCTCGTGGGCCCCCTGACGCTTCACCAACGTCCACCTTGACTCCATATATTCATTTTCGGGGAGAAAAAATCGGAGAGAAGGATTCATCGCGTTTTATGATACGGAGTCGCCTCCAAGCCCTAAACTCTCTCGGGAGGGATGATCTGGAGTCCGTTCGGGGCTCCGGAGAGGGGAATCCGTCGCCATCGTCATCATCAACCTTCCTCCATCACTAATTTCATGATGCTCACCGCCGTGCGTGAGTAATTCCATCGTAGGCTTGCTGGACGGTGATGGGTTGGGTGAGATTTATTATGTAATCGAGTTATTTTGTTAGGGTTTGATCCCTAGTATCCACTATGTTCTGAGACTGATGTTGCTATGAATTTGCTATGCTTAATGCTTGTCACTAGGGCGTGAGTGCCATGTTTTCATATCTGAACCTATTATGTTTTCATGAATATATGTGAGTTCTTGATCCTATCTTGCAAGTCTATGGTCACCTATTATGTGTTATGATCCGTTAACCCCAAAGTGACAATAATCGGGACCATTACCGGTGATGACCATAGTTTGAGGAGTTCATGTATTCACTATGTGTTAATGCTTTGGTCCGGTACTCTATTAAAAGGAGGCCTTAATATTCCTTAGTTTCCAATAGGACCGCGCTTCCACTGGAGGGTAGGACAAAAGATGTCATGCAAGTTCTTTTCCATAAGCATGTATGACTATATTCGGAATACATGCCTACATTACATTGATGAACTGGAGCTAGTTCTGTGTCACCCTATGTTATAACTGTTGCATGATCGATCACATCCGACATAATTATCCATCACTGATTCATTGCCTACGAGCTTTTTGTATATTGTTCTTCACTTATTTACTTTCCCGCTGCTACTGTTACAATCACTATAAAAACCAAAAATATTACTTTTTCTATCGTTACCACTACTATCATATTACTTTGCTACTAAACACTTTGTTGCAGATATTAAGTTTCTAGGTGTGGTTGAATTGACAACTCAGCTGCTAATACTTGATAATATTCTTTGGCACCCCTTGTGTCGAATCAATAAATTTAGGTTGAATACTCTACCCTCGAAAACTATTGCGATCCCCTATACTTGTGGGTTATCAAGACTATTTTCTGGCGCTGTTGCCGGGGAGCATAGTTGTATTCTTTGAGTCACTTGGGATTTATATCTGCTTATCATTATGAAGAACTTGAAATATCAAAGAACCGAGATTTTTCCCTCAACTACGAGGGGAGGTAAGGAACTTCCATGTAGCTCCGCACTTGATCCACCTTCTGGTTTGAGTAAACTTGCGACACCAACACATGTTATTGATTCTGATAGGTCGCATGTTATTGATGATGCCACTTCTGCTTTGCATGATAATTATGATGAAACTACTTCTATGCTTGATACTACTGTGCCACTAGGTGAATTTCTTGATAAACAACTTGCTAGGGCTAGAGAGAATTAAATTATTGAAACTGATAATATTGATAAAAGTGATGATGAAGTTTCTCCCCCTAGATATGAATTGTCTGTTGTGCCTGAGGGTTATGTTATGGATGAAGAAACTGCTAGAGACTTTCTTGCTTGCAATGATAGTTCTGATCTTAAGAAATTATTAGCTAAGCTTAAAGAAAAGTCTTTCAATGTTAGAATGAAATATGACCCTGCTTTTGCTAATTCACCTATCTTTATTACTGATAAGGATTATGATTTCTCTGTCGGTCCTGAGTTAATCACTTTGGTTGAATCTGATCCTTTTTATGGCTATGAATTTGAAACTGTTGTGGCACATCTTACCAAATTAAATGATATAGCCACCCTATTCACTAATGATGAGAAAACTCTCTATTATTATATCCTTAAGTTATTTCCGTTCTCATTAAAGGGTGATGCTAAAACATGGTTTAATTCTCTTGATCCTGGTTGTGTGCGTAGTCCCGAGAATATGATTTATTACCTCTCTGCTAAATATTTCCCCACTCATAACAAACAAGCTGCTTTAAGGGAAATATATAATTTTGTGCAAATTGAAGAAGAGAGTCTCCCACAAGCTTGGGGGAGGCTTCTCCGATTACTTAATGCTTTGCCTGATCATCCTCTCAAGAAAAATGAAATACTTGATATCTTTTATAATGGACTAATCGATGCTTCCAGAGACCACCTGGATAGTTGTGCTGGTTGTGTTTTCAGGGAAAGAACTGTTGATCAAGCTGAATTGCTATTGAATAATATGTTGACTAATGAAAATAATTGGACACTTCCTGAACCAACTCCTAAGCCAACTCCGAAGAAAAGGGGTATTCTATTTCTTAGTCGTGAAGATATGCAAGAGGCAAAGAAATCTATGAAAGAAAATGTATTAAAACTAAAAATGTTAAGAATTTACCACCTATTGAAGAAATACATGATCTTAATTTGCCGCCTGTTGAAGAAATACATGGTCTTGATAACCCGACACAGGTAGTAAAGGTAAATTCTCTCTATAGATTCGATAAATGTGAAATCCCATTCACTAAGTTTGCTAGCCCATGCTTGGATGAGTTTGATGACTTTATGGTTAAACAAGAAAACTTCAATGCTTATGTTGGTAGACAGTTGAAACACAATGCTGATATGCTTGAACACTTGGGTGATTATATGGCTAGTGTTAAAGGTGAACTTAAACTTATTAGTAAACATGCGTCTATGATTACCATGTTGGGGAATGTAGTAATTTCAAAAAAATTCCTACGCACACACACAGGATCATGGTGATGCATAGCAACGAGAGGGGAGAGTGTGTCTACGTACCCTCATAGACCGTAAGCGGAAGCGTTATGAGAACGTGGTTGATGTAGTCGTACATCTTCATGATCCGACCGATCCAAGTACCGAACGCACCACACCGCTGAGTTCAGCACGCTTCAGCTCGATGACGTCCCACGAACTCCGATCCAGCAGAGCTTCATGGAAGAGTTCCGTCAGCATGACGGCGTGATGTCGACGATGATGTTGCTACCGACGCAGGGCTTCCCCTAAGCTCTGCTACGATATGATCGAGGTGGATTATGGTGGAAGGGGGCACCGCACACGACTTGGAACAATCAACTTGTGTGTCTAGAGGTGCCCCCTTGCCCCCGTATATAAATGAGCAAGGGGGAGGCCGGCCGGCCCCTGTAGGCGCGCCAGGAGGAGGAATCCTCCTCCTAGTAGGAGTAGGATTCCCCTCTTTCCAACTCCTACTAGGAGGGGGAAAGGAAGGGGGAGAGGGACAAGGAAAGGGGGGCGCCGCACCCCTCTCCTAGTCCAATTCGGACAAGAGGGGGAGGGGTGCGTGGCCTGCCCTAGGCCAGACCTTTCTCTCTCCACGAAGGCCCATAAGCCCCACTATTTCTCCTGGGGCGGGGGGGGGGGGGTCCGGTAACCCTCCGACACTCCGGT
Organism: Triticum aestivum; assembly: GCF_018294505.1. Lineage (NCBI taxonomy): Eukaryota > Viridiplantae > Streptophyta > Magnoliopsida > Poales > Poaceae > Triticum > Triticum aestivum. The sequence continues at coordinate 48,727,140 of NC_057806.1, read as the reverse complement.
TTTCTCCGAAACCATCCGGAACACTTCCGGTGTCCGAATATAGTCATCCAATATATTGATCTTTATGTCTCGACCATTTTGAGACTCCTCGTCATGTCCGTGATCATATCCGGGACTCCAAACTACCTTCGGTACATCAAACAGAAAAGCTCATAATACCGATCGTCACGAAACTTTAAGCGTGCGGACCCTACGGCTTTGAGAACTATGTAGACATGACCGAGACACGTTTCCGCTCAATAACCAACAACGGAACCTAGATGTTCATATTGGCTCCCAGATATTCTACGAAGATCTTTATCGGTCAAACCGCATAACAACATACGGTGTTCCCTTTGTCATCGGTATGTTACTTGCCCAAGATTCGATCATCGGTATCTCAATACCTAGTTCAATATCGTTACCGGCAAGTCTCTTTACTCGTTCCGTAATACATCATCCCACAACTAACTCATTAGTTACAATGCCTGCAAGGCTTATAGTGATGTGCATTACTGAGTGGGCCCAGAGATACCTCTCCGACAATCAGAGTGACAAATCCTAATCTTGATTTATGCCAACTCAACAAGTACCATCGGAGACACCTGTCGAGCACCTTTATAAACACCCAGTTGCGTTGTGACGTTTGGTAGCACATAAAGTGTTCCTCCGGTACTCAGGAGTTGCATAATCTCATAGTCATAGGAACATGTATATGTCACGAAGAAAGCAGTAGCAACAAACTAAACGATCATCGTGCTAAGCTAACGGAATGGTTCAAGTCAATCATTTCATTCTCTAATGATGTGATCCTATTAATCAAATGACAACTCATGTCTATGGCTAGGAAACCTAACCATCTTTGATACAACAAGCTAGTCGGAGGCATACTAGTGACACTCTGTTTGTCTATGTATTCACACATGTACTAATTTTCTGATTAATACAATTCTAGCATGAATAATAAACATTTATCATGATATAAGGAAATAAATAGTAACTTTATTATTGCCTCTAGGGCATATTTCCTTTAGTCTCCCACTTGCACTAGAGTCAATAATCTAGTTCACATCTTTGTGTGATTAGTTCACATCTCCATGTGACTAATACCCAAAGGGTTTACTAGAGTCAATAATCTAGTTCACATCGCTATGTGATTAACACCCAAAGAGTGATCATGGTTTTCTTGTGAGAGAAGTTTAGTCTACGGGTCTGCAACATTCAGATACGTATGTATTTCACAAATTTCTATGTCTACAATGCTCTGCACGGAGCTACTCTAGCTAATTGCTCCCACTTTCAATATGTATCCAGATTGAGACTTAGAATCATCTAGATCGATGTAAAAAGCTTGCATCAACGTAACTCTTTACGATGAACTCTTTTATCACCTCCATAACCGAGAAATATTTCCTTAGTCCTCTAAGGATAATTTTGACCGTTGTCAAGTGTTCAACTCCTAAATCACTATTGTACTCCCTTGACAGAATCATGCTAAGGTATACAATAGGACTGCTAAACAGCATAGCATACTTTATAGAACCTATGACTGAGGCATAGGGAATGACTTTTCATTCTCTTTCTATTTTCTGCTGTGGTCGGGTTTTGAGTCTTTACTCAACTTCACACCTTGCAACACAGGCAAGAACTCCTTCTTTGACTGTTCCATTTTGAACTACTTCAAAATCTTGTCAAGGTATGTACTCATTGAAAAAACTTATCAAGCGTCTTGATCTATCTCTATAGATCTTGATGCTCAATGTGTAAGAAGCTTCATCGAGGTCTTTCTTTGAAAAACTCCTTTCAAAAACTCCTTTATGCTTTCCAGAAAATTCTACATTCTTTCCAATCAACAATATGTCATTCACATGTACTTATCAGAAATGCTGTAGTGCTCCCACTCACTTTCTTGTAAATACAGGCTTCACCGCAAGTCTGTATAAAACCATATGCTTTGATCACTTTATCAAAGCATATATTCCAACTCCGAGATGCTTGCACCAATCCATAGATGGATCGCTGGAGCTTGCTCACTTTGTTAGCACCTTTAGGATCGACAAAACCTTCTGGTTGCATCATATACAACTCTTCTTTAAGAAATCCATTAAGGAATGCAGTTTTGACATCCATTTGCCAGATTACATAAAATGCGGCAACTGATAACATGATTGGGACAGACTTTTAAGCATCGATACGAGTGAGAAAATCTCATCGTAGTCAACACCTTGAACTTGTCAAAAACATTTTTGCGACAATTCAAGCTTTGTAGATAGTAACACTACTATTAGTGTTCGTCTTCCTCTTGAAGATCCATTTATTTTCTATGGCTTGTCAATCATTGGGCAAGTCAACCAAGTCCATACTTTGTTCTTTATACATGGATCCCATATCAGATTTCATGGCCTTAAGCCATTTCGCGGAATCTGGGCTCATCATCGCTTCCTCATAGTTCGTAGGTTCGTCATGGTCTAGTAACATGACTTCGAGAAAGGATTACCGTACCACTCTGGTGCGGACCATACTCTGGTTGTCCTACGAGGTTCAGTAGTAACTTGATCTGAAGTTTCGTGATCATAATCATTTAGCTTCCTCACTAATTGGCGTAGAAATCACAAGAACTGATTTCTGTGATGAACTACTTTCCAATTCAGGAGAAGATACAATTACCTCATCAAGTTCTACATTCCTCCCACTCACTTCTTTCGAGAGAAACTTCTTCTCTAGAAAGGATCCACTCTTGGCAATGAATGTCTTGCCTTCGGATCTGTGATAGAAGGTGTACCCAACTGTTTCCTCTAGGTATCCTATGAAGACACATTTCTCCGATTTGGGTTTGAGCTTATCAGGATGAAACTTTTTCACACAAGCATCGCAACCCCAAACTTTAAGAAACGACAACTTTGGTTTCTTGTCAAACCAGAGTTCATATGGTGTCGGCTCAACGGATTTAGATGGTGCCCTATTTAACGTGAATGCAGCTGTCTCTAATGCATAACCCCAAAACGATAGTGGTTAATCGGTAAGAGACATCATAGATTGTACCATATCTAATAAAGTACGGCTACGATGTTCAGACACACCATTACGCTATGGTGTTCTAGGTGGTGTGAGTTGCGAAACTATTCCGCATTGTTTCAAATGAAGACCAAACTCGTAACTCAAATATTCGCCTCCACGATCAGATCGTAGAAACTTTATTTTCTTGTTACGATGATTTTCCACTTCACTCTGAGATTCTTTGAACTTTTCAAATGTTTCAGACTTATGTTCCATTAAAAGATATACCCATATCTGCTCAAATCATCTGTGAAGGTCAGAAAATAACGATACCCGCCGCGAGCCTCAACACTTATAGGATCGCATACATCAGTATGTATTATTTCCAATAAGTCAGTTGCTTGATCCATTGTTCCGGAGAACGGAGTCTTAGTCATCTTGCCTATGAGGCATGGTTCGCAAGCATCAACTAATTCATAATCAAGTGATTCCAAAAGCCCATCAGCATGGATTTTCTTCGTGTGCTTTACACCAATATGACCTAAACGGCAATGCCACAAATAAGTTGCACTATCATTATTAACTTTGCATCTTTTGGCTTCAATATTATGAATATGTGTATCACTACGATCGAGATTCAATAAACCATTCACCTTGGGTGTATGACCATTGAAGGTTTTATTCATGTAAACAAAATAACAATTATTCTCTGACTTTAAATGAATAACTGTATTGCAATAAAGATGATCAAATCGTATTCATGCTTAACGCAAACACCAAATAACAATTATTTAGGTTCAACACTAATCCCGAAAGTATAGGGAGTGTGTGATGATGATCATATCAATCTTGGAACCACTTCCAACACACATCGTCATTTCACCCTTAACTAGTCTCTGTTCATTCTGCAACTCCTGTTTCGAGTTACTAATCTTTAGCAACTGAACTAGTATCAAATACTAAGGGTTTGCTATAAACATTAGTAAAGTACACATCAATAACATGTATATCAAATATACCTTTGTTCACTTTGCCATCCTTCTTATCTACCAAATACTTGGGGTAGTTCTGCTTCCAGTGACCAGTCCTTTTGCAGTAGAAGCACTTAGTCTCAGGCTTAGGTCTAGACTTGGGCTTCTTCACTTGAGCAGCAACTTTCTTGTCATTTTTCTTGAAGTTCCCCTTCTTCCCTCTGCCCTTTTCTTGAAACTAGTGGTCTTGTCAACCATCAACACTTGATGCTTTTCTTGATTTCTACCTTCATCGATTTCAGCATCACGAAGAGCTCGGGAATCGTTTCCGTTATCCCTTGCATATTATAGTTCATCACGTAGTTCTAGTAACTTGGTGATAGTGACTAGAGAACTCTGTCAATCACTATCTTATCTGGAAGATTAACTCCCACTTGATTCAAGTGATTGTAGTACTCAGACATTCTGAGCACATGCTCATTAGCTGAGCTATTCTCCTCCATCTTGTAGGCAAAGTGCTTGTCAGAGGTCTCATACCTCTCAACACGGGCATGAGTATGAAATATCAATTTCAACTCTTAGAACATCTTATATGTTCTGTGGCGTTCAAAACGTTTTTGAAGTCCCGGTTCTAAGCCATAAAGCATGGTGCACTAAACTATCAAGTAGTCATCATACCGAGCTTTGCCAAACGTTCATAACGTCTGCATCTGCTCCTGCAATAGGTCCGTCACCTAGCGGTGCATCAAGGACATAATTCTTCTGTGCAGCAACGAGGATAATCCTCAGATCATGGATCCAATCCGCATCATTGCTACTATCAACTTTCAATATAGTTTTCTCTAGGAACATATCATAAATAAAACAGGGAAGCTATACGCGAGCAATTGATCTATAACATAGATATGCAAATACTATCAGGACTAAGTTCATGATAAGTTAAAGTTCAATTAATCATATTACTTAAGAACTCCCACTTAGATAGACATCCCTTTAGTCATCTAAATGATCACGTGATCCAAATCAACTAAACCATGTCCGATCATCACGTGAGATGGAGTAGTTTTCAATGGTGAACATCACTATGTTGATCATATCTACTATATGATTCATGCTCGACCTTTCGGTCTCCAGTGTTCCGAGACCATATCTGCATATGCTAGGCTCGTCAAGTTTAACCCGAGTATTCCGCGTGTGCAAAACTGGCTTGCACCCGTTGTATGTGAACGTAGAGCTTATCACACCCGATCATCACGTGGTGTCTCAGCACGAAGAACTGTCGCAACGGTGCATACTCAGGGAGAACATTTGTACCTTGAAATTTAGTGAGAGATCATCTTATAATGCTACCATTCATCTAAGCAAAATAAGATGCATAAAAGATAAACATCACATGCAATCAATATAAGTGATATGATATGGCCATCATCATCTTGTGCTTGTGATCTCCATCTCCGAAGGACCGTCATGATCACCATTGTCACCGGCGCGACACCTTGATCTCCATTGTAGCATCGTTGTCGTCTCGCCAAATATTGCTTCTACGACTATCGCTACCGCTTAGTGATAAAATGAAGCCATTACCGGGCGATTGCATTGCATACAATAAAGCGACAACCATATGGCTCCTGCCAGTTGCCGATAACTCAGTTACAAAACATGATCATCTCATACAATAAAATATAGCATCATGTCTTGACCATATCACATCACAACATGCCCTGCAAAAACAAGTTAGACGTCCTCTACTTTGTTGTTGCAAGTTTTACGTAGCTTCTACGGGCTGAGCAAGAACCGTTCTTACCTACGCATCATAACCACAATGATAGTTTGTCAAGTTAGTCTTGTTTTAACCTTCTCAAGGATCGGGCGTAGCCACACTCGATTCAACTAAAGTTGGAGAAATTGACACCCGCCAGTCACCTGTGTGCAAAGCACGTTGGTAGAACCAGTCTCGCATAAGCGTACGCGTAATGTCGGTCCGGGCCGCTTCATCCAACAATATCGCCGAACCGAAGTGTGACATGCTGGTAAGCAATATGACTTGTATCGTCCAAAACTCACTGGTGTTCTACTCATGCATATAACATCTACGCATAAACCTGGCTCAGATGCCACTGTTGGGGAATGTAGTAATTTCAAATAAAATCCTGCGCACACACACAGGATCATGGTGATGCATAGCAATGAGAGGGGAGAGTGTGTGTCTACGTACCCTCGTAGACCGTAAGCGTGAGCGTTATGAGAACGCAGTTGATGTAGTCGTACGTCTTCACGATCCGACCGATCCAAGTACCGAACGCACGGCACCTCCGAGTTCAGCACATGTTCAGCTCGATGACGTCCCACGAACTCTGATACAGTAGAGCTTCACGGGAGAGTTCTTTCAGCACGACCACGTGATGATGGTGATGATGTTGCTACCGACGCAGGGCTTCTCCTAAGCACCGATATGATATGATCGAGGTGGATTATGGTGTATGGGGGCACCGCACACGGCTTGGAACAATCAACTTGTGTGTCTAGAGGTGCCCCCTTGCCCCCGTATATAAAGGAGCAAGGGGGAGGCCGGCCGGCCCCTGTAGGCGCGCCAGGAGGAGGAATCCTCCTCCTAGTAGGAGTAGGATTCCCCTCTTTCCTACTCCTACTAGGAGGGGGAAGGAAGGGGAGAGGGAGAAGGAAAGGGAGGCTCCCCCCTCTCCTAGTCCAATTCGGACCAGAGGGGGAGGGGCGCTCGGCCTTCCTTAGGCCCACTATTTCTCCCAGGGGGGTCCGATAACCCTCGGCACTCCGATTTTCTCCGAAACCATCTAGAACACTTCCGGTGTCAAAATATAGTCGTCCAATATATTGATCTTTATGTCTCAACCATTTCAAGACTCCTCGTCATGTCCGTGATCATATCCGGGACTCCAAACTACCTTCGGTACATCAAAACACAAAAACTCAGAATACCGATCGTCACCAAACTTTAAGCGTGCGGACCCTACGGGTTCGAGAACTATGTAGACATGACCGAGACACGTTTCCGGTCAATAACCAACAGCGGAACCTGGATTTTCATATTGGCTCCCACATATTCTATGAAGATTTTTATCGGTCAAACTGCATAACAACATACGTTGTTCCCTTTGTCATCGGTATGTTACTTGCCCGAGATTCGATGATCGGTATCTCAATACCTAGCTCAATCTCGTTACTGGCAAGTCTCTTTACTCGTTCCGTAATACAGCATCCCACAACTAACTCATTAGTTACAATGCTTGCAAGGCTTATAGTGATGTGCATTACCGAGTGGGCCCAGAGATACCTCTCCAACAATGAGAGTGACAAATCCTAATCTTGATTTATGCCAACTCAACAAGTACCATCGGAGACACCTGTAGAGCACCTTTATAATCACCCAGTTACGTTGTGACATTTGGTAGCACACAAAGTGTTCCTCCGGTACTCGGGAGTTGCATAATCTCATAGTTATAGGAACATGTATAAGTCATGAAGAAAGTAGTAGCAACAAACTAAACAATCATCGTGCTAACCTAACGGAATGGGTCAAGTCAATCACATCATTCTCTAATTATGTGATCCCATTAATCCAATGACAACTCATGTCTATGGCTAGGAAACTTAACCATCTTTGATTCAACGAGCTAGTCAAGTAGAGGCATACTAGTGACACTCTGTTTGTCTATGTATTCACACATGTACTAAGTTTCCGGCTAATACAATTCTAGCATGAATAATAAACATTTATCATGATATAAGGAAATAAATAATAACTTTATTATTGCCTCTAGGGCATATTTCCTTCATAACACTCAAGTAGAACAAGTACTTAAAGCTCAGAATGATTTGCTCCATGAATTAAATAATAAGAAGAATGATAATGCTTTTAGAGTTATGACTAGAGGTGGTAAAATGACTCAGGAACCTTTGTATCCTGAAGGCCATCCTAAGAGAATTGAGAAAGATTCTCAAAGAACTAATGTAGATGCACCTATTCCTTTTAAGAGGAAGAAAAAGAAGAATGATAGAACTTTCCATGCTTCTAGTGAACCTGTTGTTGACACACCTAAGAATCCCAATGATATTTCTATTTCTGATGCTGAAACACAATCTGGTAATGAACATGAACCTAGTGATAATGTTAATAATGATGTTCATGTTGATGCTCAACCTAGCAATGATAATAATGTAGAGATTGAACCTGTTGTTGATCTTGATAACCCACAATCAAAGAATCAACATTGTGATAAGAGCGACTTTGTTGCTAGGAAGCACTGTAAAGAAAGAGAACCATGGGTTCAGAAACCCATGCCTTTTCCTCCTAAACCATCGAAGAAAAAGGATGATGAGGATTTTGAGTGCTTTGCTGAAATGATTAGACCTATCTTTTTGCGTATGCGTTTGACTGATATGCTTAAAATGAATCCGTGTGCTAAATATATGAAGGAAATTGTTACTAATAAAAGAAAGATACCGAAAGATGAAATTTCCACCATGCTTGCTAATTATACTTTTAAGGCTGGAATACCAAAGAAACTTGGAGATCCAGGAGTACCAACTATACCATGCTCCATTAAAAGAAACTATGTTAAAACTGCTTTATGTGATCTTGGAGCCGGTGTTAGTGTTATGCCTCTCTCTTTATATCGTAGACTTGATTTGAATAAGTTGACACCTACTGAAATATCTTTGCAAATGGCTGACAAATCAACTGCTATACCTGTTGGTATTTGTGAGGATGTGCGTGTTGTAGTTGCAAACATTACAATATTAACGGACTTTGTTATTCTTGATATTCCCAAGGACGATAGTATGTCTATTATTCTTGGAAGACCCTTTTTGAATACTGCAGGGGCTGTTATTGATTGCACCAAAGGCAATGTCACTTTTCATATTAATGGTAATGAGCATACAGTACACTTTCCGAGGAAACAACCTCAAGTCCACAGTATAAATTCTATTGGAAAAATTTCAACAGTCACTATTGGAGGTTTTGAATTTCCTCTTCCTACTGTCAAGAAGAAATATGACATTCTTATTGTTGGGGACATGCATATCCCTGTTGAGGTAACCTGGTGTTATTCGAAAATTCTCTGGTTTCATGTTATTCGAAATGAGTTTGTTAACAAGACCTGATCAACCTTGTTAGTGGATTCCTTTTGATGAGCAAGAGATGGATGAAGTTAGAAAGCACAACTCTCTGTAGCCTTTTTTTAATTTCTGTTATTTATATTAAATAAAGAAAAAACAGTATTTTTTGTCTATTTTCTGAATTATCCATGCAATAAAAAATACCCCAAAAATAAAAATTCTCCAAATGCCCTGAAAATTAAATATGATTTTTTCTAGAATATTTGAGAATATCTGGCACTAAAAACACAGCAGGGGAGCAGCCACGTGCCCACGAGGGTGGACAGCGCGCCCACCCCCTGGGCGCGCCCCCTGCCTCGTGGACCCCATTTGGGTCCCCTCCACTTATTCCAGCCAACACACGCTCCTTCTTCCTCCCAAAAAAACACTAGCCAGATCAAACCCGAGTTCTTGCTCATCTTGCTACCATTTTCGATCTCCTTGCTCAAAGCTGCAGTTGGATTGTTCTTTGTTATGTGACTCCTCCAATGGTCCAATTAGTTTTTGGTATAGTGCTTTATTCATTGCAAATTTTTGCTACTTAGGTGACCCTGTTCTTGAGCTTGCATGTCAAATTTATATGGTCAATAGTAGTTTTAATGCACGATATAGCCTCTAGACACTTGTAGGGGTAGTTGCTATCAATTTTGTTGAGTTTGGTTCACTTTTATTTTAAGTTACTAAAAATTTCAGAAAAAGATGAAGAGATTTTTGAGGGGCTCATCGAGCCGAAGCTCGAAGGATAAGCAAGATGAAGAGAACAAGAAGCCCAAGTATAATCTCCCTCGTACTGCGGAGGTTTGGCCATGTGAATGGCCTTGTGATGAGTTCTTGAAAGAGGTCGGGATTCATGAAGATTTTTATCATTTGGCTCAGAATGCTGGCCTCACCGCCTTCCTCCGCGACCAGCGTGAACAGTACCTCTTACTCACCAATATCTTTGTGCAAAATTGTCATTTCCATGCTAGGAGATCAACACCTTCGGTGGAATTCTATTTATATGATGAGCATAAGGAGATGTCACTTTATGATTTTTGTCGGGTCTGTTTGATACCCTTTGAGGGCAGCATAGAGGAGCCACATCGTAATGATGTGGAGGGATTTATTGATATGATTGTTGTAGGGGAAACAAGGAAAGTTTCCGATGCGAGAATCACTAGCATACATTTTCCTGTTTTACATTACTTCGCAATATTTGCTAGTAGATGCTTAATTGGTCGCCGGAACTATGGGAACCTTAGTGCTCCAGATATTTCTATTTTGCGCCATGCCTTGTTTAATGATACTACTTTCATCTTAGGCACTATTGTTGCTAGACGGTTAAATCTGAATCCTACTAAGGGCCCCGTCCTCGGAGGCATCTTTGCCTCGCGCCTTGCTGCACACTTTAACATACCTATCAGGCATTATGAGAAAGAGGAAAAGTTACTGCCTCCTATTGCTCTAGGGTATAAAAGTATGGTAGCACATGAGTTTATTGTTAAGGATAGGAACAAGACACTCAAATACAAATTGATATTTAACAAAAACTATTGTGAGTTTATTACCTTGCTCGCGCCTTCTTTGTTTGACATATTTTCAGGCAAGTACCTTGTTCTGCCGGAGGACATTCTTGCCTACCGGGACCAGATGTCAGCTGCAGAGCCGGAGGCACCATCTGACCCTCACCGTCAGTCTGTTTATCTGTGGAATCTAGAGGAGAACGCCAGCCAGTGGCAATCTGAGGACCCTTCTCAGTACGACCCCAGTTACAACTTTGATCCATGGGCATAGACCAACTTAGGCCAAAAGCCTAAGCTTGGGGGAGTACGTATCTCTCACCGACATTACATTCATGTTCACACACTCATGCCAGTTGTCGGTGCTCATACTTTTTCATTGTATCATCCATGTTAGTTTATTTTCATTTTCTCACTTTCTTCTTGTGTGTTTGAAAAACCTTAAGAAAAACAATAAATCTAGTTGTAGCTTTTAGTTAGTTTACTTTCCATGCATGTAGTAGTAATTAAAAAGATAATTCAAAAAGATTTATCATTCTTCTTTTGCTTGTTGGGAGCTTTCCCGTGTACATTGTTTTGTTTCTTTTCTTTCCTTTGGGGGTCGAGAGGAGAAGACCATAATGAACATGTTGAGTGGCTCTTGTATGCATTATTGTTGATCTAACAAAGAGTCCATATTACCTTGTCTTCTTTATTGAATTGAATGCTTGCAGATTCCAGCTTAGTCCAATGCACGTGCACTATTATTATTATCCACATCGTTCGGTCGTGCAAGTGAAAGGCAGTAATGATGATTATATGATGAACTTATTGAGATGGGGAAAGCTGGTATGAACTCGACCTCTCTTGTTTTTGTAAATATGATTAGTCCATTGTTCCTGATTCAGCCTATTATGAAAGAAACATATTTGCAATGACAATTAGAGATTGTAGTTGCTTATTCCATGCTTAATTAGCTAGGAGTTTATAATGGTTTACCTTGCGTGCCAACATGCTATTAACATGGTTGTGATGTGGTATGATAGGGTGGTATCCTCTTTTGAACGATTCGAGTGGCTTGACTTGGCACATGTTCACGCATGTAGTTGAAACAAAATCAACATAGCCTCCAGGATATTTATGTTCATGGTGCATTATATCCTACTCATGCTTGCATTCGGTTTTGATTAATTTTAATGCATGTTCATGACTGTTGTCGCTCTCTAGCTGGTCGATTCCCAGTCTTTTTCTAACCTTCACTTGTACTAAGCGGGAATACTGCTTGTGCATCCAATTCCATAAACCCCAAAGTTATTCCATATGAGTCCACCATACCTACCTATATACGGTATCTACCTGCCGTTCCAAGTAAATTTGTATGTGCCAAACTCTAAACCTTCAAATAAACATTCTATTTTGTATGCTCGAATAACTCATGTATCAACTAGGGTTGTCTGTTTCTTCCATGCTAGGAGGGTTATTCTCAAGAGGAGTGGACTCTGCTCCTCATTCACGAGAAAATGGCTGGTCACCGGGATGCCCAGTCCCATGCTCAAATCAAATCAAAATAATTGCAAACAAAACTCCCCCAAGATTATTGTTAGTTGGAGGCACCCGTTGTTTTGGGTGAGCCGTGGATTGATGCTTGTTGGTGGTGGGGGAGTATAAACTTTACCATTCTGCTTGGGAACCGCCTATAATGTGTGTAGCATGGAAGATATCGAGATTTCTTGGTTGTTATGTTGACAATGAAAGTATACCGCTCAAAATATTATTCATATCTATTTCAAAACCGAGCTCTGGAACCTCTACAAATCCCTGCTTCCCATTGCGAAGGGCTTATCTATTTACTTTTACGTTGAGTCATCATCCTCTTAATAATAAGCACCAGTTGGAGAGCACCTCTGTCATTTGCATCCATTACTGTTAGTTTACATTGAGTATGACTGTGACTGGATCTCTTTTACCATGAATTACAATGTCTAGTCAGTCCTTGATGTTTAAAGGTGCTCTACATTTATGTTTTGCGGTCTCAGAAAGGGCTAGCGAGATACCATCTTGTTATTTCATATCATGAATGTTTTGAGAAAGAGTTGTCATCCGAGATTTGTTATTATTGCTCGCTAGCTGATTATGCCATTGATATGAGCAAACATGAGACCTAATTGTTATTGTGAATATGGTTAGTTCATAATCTTTGATGAAAACTTGAGTGCTGGCTTTTCATATTTACAACAACAAGAGCAAACAGAGTTTGTAAAAGTTTGTCTTTATCACTTTCAGTTTATCAACTGAATGCTTGAGGACAAGAAAAGGTTTAAGCTTGGGGGAGTTGTTACGTCTCCGTCGTATCTACTTTTCCAAACACTTTTGCCCTTGTTTTGGACTCTAACTTGCATGATTTGAATGGAACTAACCCGGACTGATGTTGTTTTCAGTAGAATTGCCATGGTGTTATTTTTGTGCAAAAATAAAAGTTCGCGGAATGACCTGAAAATCAACGGAGATTATTTTTGGAATATATAAAAAATACTGGAAGAAGAATCCACGTCAGGGGGCCCACACCCTCTCCACGAGGGTGGGGGCGCGCCTACCCCCCTGGGCGCGCCCCTGCCTCGTGGGCCCCCTAACGCTCCACCGCCGTCCACCTTGACTCCCTATATTAACTTTCGGGGAGAAAAAAATCAGAGAGAAGGATTCATCGCGTTTTACGATACAGAGCCACCGATAAGCCCTAAACTCTCTCGGGAGGGCTGATCTGGAGTTTGTTCGGGGCTCCGAAGAGGGGAATCCGTCGCCATCATCATCATCAACCTTCCTCCATCACCAATTTCATGATGCTCACCCCCGTGCATGAGTAATTCCATCGTAGGCTTGCTGGACATTGATGGGTTGGATGAGATTTATCATGTAATCCAGTTAGTTTTGTTAGTGTTTGATCCCTAGTATCCACTATGTTCTGAGATTGATGTTGCTATGACTTTGCTATGCTTAATGCTTGTCACTAGGGCCTGAGTGCCATGATTTCAGATCTGAACCTATTATGTTTTCATGAATATATGTGAGTTCTTGATCCTATCTTGCAAGTCTATAGTCACCTGTTATGTGTTATGATCCGTTAACCCCAAAGTGACAATAATCGAGACCATTACCGGTGATGACAGTAGTTTGAGGAGTTCATGTATTCACTATGTGTTAATGCTTTGGTTCCGTAGTCTATTAAAAGGAGGCCTTAATATCCCTTAGTTTCCAATAGGACCCCGCTGCCACGGGAGGGTAGGACAAAAGATGGTATGCAAGTTCTTTTCCATAAGCACATATGACTATATTCAGAATACATGCCTACATTACATTGATGAACTGGAGCTAGTTCTGTGTCACCCTATGTTATAACTGTTGCATGATCGATCTTATCCGACATAATTATCCATCACTAATCCATTGCCTATGAGCTTTTCATATATTGTTCTTTGCTTATTTACTTTCCCGCTGCTACTGTTACAATCACTATAAAAACCAAAAAATATTACTTTTGCTATCGTTACATACTATCATATTACTTTGCTACTAAACACTTTGCTGCAAATATTAAGTTCCCAGGTGTGGTTGAATTGACAACTCAGCTGCTAATACTTGAGAATATTCTTTGGCTCCCCTTGTGTCGAATCAATAAATTTGGGTTGAATACTCTACCCTCAATAACTGTTGCGATCCCCTATACTTGTGGGTTATCAAGATCATGCAACTCCCGAATACCGGAGGAACACTTTGTGTGCTACCAAATGTCACAATGTAACTGGGTGATTATAAAGGTGCTCTACAGGTGTCTCCGCTGGTATTTGTTGAGTTGGCATGGATCAAGATTAGGATTTGTCACTCCAATTGTCGGAGAGGTATCTCTGGGCCCTCTCGGTAATGTACATCACAATAATCCTTGCAAGCAATGTGGCTAATGAGTTAGTGACAGGATGTAGCATTATAGAACGAGTAAAGAGACTTGTCAGTAACGGGATTGAACTAGGTATTGAGATACCGACGATCGAATATCGGGCAAGTAACATACCGATGACAAAGGGAACAACGTATACTGTTATGTGGTTTGACCGATAAAGATCTTCGTAGAATATGTAGGAACCAATATGAGCATCCGGGTTCCCCCATTGGTTATTGATCGGAAGTGAGTCTCAGTCATGTCTACATAGTTCTCGAACCCGTAGGGTCCGCACGCTTAACGTTCGGTGATGATCGGTATTATGAGTTTATGTGGTTTGATGTACCGAAGGTAGTTCGGAGTCTCGGATTTGATCACGGAGATGACGAGGAGTTTCGGAATGGTTGAGACATAAAGATCAATATATTGTAAGCCTATGTTTGGACATCGAAATGGTTCCGAGTGGTTCGGGAATTTTTTTTCGGAGTACCGGGAGGTTACTGGAACCCCCCAGGGAGTATATGGCCCTTATTGGGCCTTAGTGGAATAGAGGAGAGGGAAAGGAAAAGAGGGAGGCGCGCCCCCCAAGCCCAATCCGAATTGGGAGGGGGGCTGGCCCCCCTTTCCTTCCTCCCTCTCTCCTCCTTCCTTCCTCTCCTACTCCTACTTGGAAGGGGGAATCCTACCCCCGGAGGGAGTAAAACTCCCCTAGGGCGTGCCATAGAGAGGGACGGCCCTCCCCCTCCTCCACTCCTTTATATACGGCGGAGGGGGCACCCCATGGAGAGACAAGTAGATTAGTTGATCTTTTAGCCGTGTGCGGTGCCCCCCTCCACCATAATCCACCTCGGTCATATCGTAGCGGTGCTTAGGCGAAGCCCTGCGTCGGTAGCATCATCATCACCGTCATCACGCCGTCGTGCTGACGGAACTCCCCCGCAAAGTTCTGCTGGATCGTGAGTTTGTGGGACGTCACCGAGCCGAACGTGTGCTGAACTCGGAGGTGCCGTGCGTTCGGTACTTGGATCGGTCAGATCATGAAGACGTACGACTACATCAACCGCGTTCCCATGACGCTTCCGCTTACGGTCTACGAGGGTACGTGGACGGCACTCTCTCCTCTCGTTGCTATGCATCACCATGATCTTGCGTGTGCATAGGAAATTTTTGAAATTACTACGTTCCCAAACAGTGGCATCCGAGCCAGGTTTATGCGTAGATGTTATATGCACGAGTAGAACACAAAGGAGTTGTGGGCATGGGTATATACATATTGCTTGACTTCACTAGTTGATTCTTGATTCAATGGCATTGTTGGATGAAGCGGCCCAGACCGACATTACGCGTACGCTTACGCGAGACTGGTTCTACCGACGTGCTTCGCACACATGTGGCTAGTTGGTGTTTGTTTCTCCAGCTTTAGTTGAATCAGATTCAATGAACAGGGTTCTTTCTGAAGATCAAAAAGCAATCACTATACTGCATTGTGGTTTTTTATGCGTAGGTAAGAACGGTTCTTGCTCCGCTCGTAGCAGCCACGTAAAACTTGCAACAACAAAGTAGAGGACGTCTAACTTGTTTTTGTAGGGCATGTTGTGATGTGATATAGTCAAGACGTGATGAGATATAAATTGTTTTATGAGATGATCAAGTTTTGTTAAAGTTATCGGCGACTGGCAGAAGCCTTATGGTTGTCTCTTTATTGCATAAGATGCAAGTGCCATGTAATTGCTTTACTTTATCGCTATGCGATAGCAATAGTTGCAAAAGCAATAGTTGGCGAGATGACCATGTGATGACACATTGATAGAGATCAAGATGATGGAGATCATGGTGTCATGCCGGTGACGATAGAGATCATGACGATACTTTGGAGATGGAGATCAAAAGCACAAGATGATGATGGCCATATCATGTCACATATTTTGATTGCATATGATGTTTATCCTTTATGCATCTTATTTTGCTTAGTTCAGTGGTAGCATTATAAGATGGTCTCTCACTAAATTTGAAGGTATAAGTGTTCTCCCTGAGTATGTATCGTTGTGACAGTTCTTCATGCTGAGACACCACATGATGATCGGGTGTGATAAGCTCTACGTTCACATACAACGTGTACAAGCCAGTTTTGCACATGCGGAATATTCGGGTTAAACTTGACGAGCCTAGCATATGCAGATATGGCCTCGGAACACTGGAGACCGAAAGGTTGAGCGTGAATCATATAGTAGATATGATCAAGATAGTCATGTTCACCATTGAAAACTACTCCATCTCACGTGATGATCGGACATGGTTTAGTTGATTTGGATCACGTGATCATTTAGATGACTAGAGGGATGTCTATCTAAGTGGGAGTTCTTAAGTAATATTATTAATTAAACTTTAATTTATCATGAACTTAGTCCTGATAGTATTTGCATAACTATGTTGTAGATCAATAGCTCGCGATGTAGCTTCCCATTTACTTTGGTATGTTCCTAGAGAAAACTAAGTTGAAAGATGTTAGTAGCAATGATGTGGATTTGATCCGTGATCTGAGGATTATCCTCATTGCTGCACAGAAGAATTATGTCCTTGATGCACCGCTAGGTGATAGACCGATTGCAGGAGCAGATGCAGACGTTATGAACGTTTGGCGAGCTCGATACGATGACTACTTGATAGTTTAGTGCACCATTCTTTATGGCTTAGAATCAGGGCTTCAAAGACGTTTTGAACGCCACAGAGCATATGAGATGTTCCAAGAGTTGAAATTAGTATTTCAGACTCATGCCCATGTCGAAAGGTATGAGAACTTTGACAAGCACTTTGCCTACAAGATGGAGGAGAATAGCTCAGCTAGTGAGCATGTGCTCAGAATATCTGAGTACTACAATCACTTGAATCAAGTGGGAGTTAATCTTCCAGATAAGATAGTGATTGACAGAGTTCTCTAGTCACTATCACCAAGTTACTGGAACTTCGTGATGAACTATAATATGCAAGGGATAATGGAAACGATTCCCAAGATCTTCGTGATGCTGAAATCGACGAAAGTAGAAATCAAGAAAAGCATCAAGTGTTGATGGTTGACAAGACCACTAGTATCAAGAAAAGGGCAAAGGGAAGAACGGGAACTTCAAGAAGAACGACAAGCAAGTTGCTGCTCAAGTGAAGAAGCCCAAGTCTAGACCTAAGCCTGAGACGAAGTGCTTCTACTGCAAAGGGACTGGTCACTAGAAGCAGAACTGCCTCAAGTATTTGGCACATAAGAAGGATGGCAAAGTGAACAAAGGTATATTTGATATACATGTTATTGATATGTACTTTACTACTGTTTATAGCAACCCCTCAGTATTTGATACTAGTTCAGTTGCTAAGATTAGTAACTCGAAACGGGAGTTGCAGAATGAACAGAGACTAGTTAAGGGTGAAGTGATGATGTGTGTTGGAAGTGGTTCCAACATTGATATGATCATCATCGCACACTCCCTATACTTTCGAGATTAGTGTTGAACCTAAATAAATGTTATTTGGTGTTTGCGTTAAGCATGAATATGATTTGATCATGTCTATTGCATTACGGTTATTCATTTAAAGTCAGAGAATAATTGTTGTTCTGTTTACATGAATAAAACCTTCAATGGTCATACACCCAAGGTGAATGGTTTATTGAATCTTGATCGTAGTGATACATATATTCATAATATTGAAGCCAAAAGATGCAAAGTTAATAATGATAGTGCAACTTATTTGTGGCACTGTCGTTTAGGTCATATTGGTGTAAAGCGCATGAAGAAAATCCATGCGGATGGGCTTTTGGAATCATTTGATTATGAATCAGTTGATGATTGCGAACCATGCCTCATGGGAAAGATGACTAAGACTCCATTCTCCGGAACAATGGAGCAAGCAACAGACTTGTTGGAAATAATACATACTGATGTATGCAGTCCGATGAGTGTTGAGGCTCGCGGTAGGTATCGTTATTTTCTGACCTTCACAGATGATTTGAGTAAGATATGGGAATATCTTCTTTATGAAACATAAATCTGGAACATTTGAAAAGTTCAAATATTTTCAGAGTGAAGTGGAAAATCATCGTAACAAGAAAATAAAGTTTCTACGATCTGATCGTGGAGGGGAATATTTGAGTTACGAGTTTGGTCTTCATTTGAAACAACGTGGAATAGTTTCGCAACTCACACCACCTGGAACACCACAGCGTAATGGTGTGTCCGAACATCGTAACCGTACTTTATCAGATATGGTGCAATATATGATGTCTCTTACCGATTTACCACTATCGTTTTGGGGTTATGCATTAGAGACAGCTGCATTCATGTTAAATAGGGCACCATCTAAATCCGTTGAGACGACACCATATGAACTGTGGTTTGGCAAGAAACCAAAGTTGTCATTTCTTAAAGTTTGGGGTTGTGATGCTTATGTGAAAAAGTTTCATCCTAATAAGCTCAAACCCAAATCGGAGAAATGTGTCTTCATAGGATACCTAAAGGAGACAGTTGGGTACACCTTCTATCATAGATCCGAAGGCAAGACATTCGTTGCTAAGAATGGATCCTTTCTAAGAGAAGGAGTTTCTCTCCAAAGAAGTGAGTGGGAGGAAAGTAGAACTTGATGAGGTAACTGTAACTGCTCCCTTATTATAAAGTAGTTCATCACAGAAATATGTTCCTGTGACTCCTACACCAATTAGTGAGGAAGCTAATGATGATGATCATGTAACTTCAAATCAAGTTACTTCCGAACCTCGTAGGTCAACCAGAGTGAGATCTGCCCCAAAGTGGTATGGTAATCCTGTTTTGGATGTCATGTTACATGACCATGACGAACCTATGAACTATGAGGAAGCAATGATGATCCCAGATTCCGCGAAATGGCTTGAGCCCAGATTCCATGTATGAGAACAAAGTATGGACTTTGATTGACTTGCCCGATGATCGGTGAGTCATTAAGAATAAATGGATCTTCAAGAGGAAGACGGACGCTGATAGTAGTGTTACTATCTACAAAGCTCAAATTGTCGCAAAATGTTTTCGACAAGTTCAAGGTGTTGACTATGATGAGATTTTCTCACTCATATCGATGCTTAAAAGTCTGTCTGAATCATGTTAGCAGTTGCCGCATTTTATGAAATCTGGCAAATGGATGTCAAAATTGTATTCCTTCATGGATTTCTTAAAAGAAGAGTTGTATATGATGCAACCAGAAGGTTTTGTCGATCCTAAAGATGCTAACAGAGTGAGCAAGCTCCATCGATTCATCTATGGACTGGTGCAAGCATCTCGGAGTTGGAATATATGCTTTGATAAAGTGATCAAAGCATATGGTTTTATACATACTTGCGGTGAAGCCTATATTTACAAGAAAGTGAGTGGGAGCACTACAACATTTTTGATAAGTATATGTGAATGACATATTGTTGATCGGAAATAATGTAGAATTTTTTGGAAAGCATAAAGGAGTGTTTGAAAAGAGTTTTTCAAAGAAAGACCTCGATGAAGTTGCGTACACATTGAGCATCAAAATCTACAGAGATAGATCAAGACGGTTGATAAGTTTTTTTTCAAAGAGTACATACCTTGACAAGATTTTGAAGTAGTTCAAAATGGAACAGTCAAAGAAGGAATTCTTGCCTATGTTGCAAGGTGTGAAATTGAGTAAAGACTCAAAACCCAACCACAACAGAAAATAGAAAGAGAATGAAAAGTCATTCCCTATGCCTCAGTCATAGGTTCTATAAAGTATGCGATGTTGTTTACCAGTCCTATTGCATGCCTTAGCATCATTCTGGCAAGGGAGTACAATAGTGATCTAGGAGTAGATCACTAGACAGCGGTCAAAATTATCCTTAGAGGACTAAGGAAATATTTCTCGGTTATGGAGGTGATAAAAGAGTTCGTCGTAAAGAGTTACATTGATGCAAGATTTTCACATCGATCTAGATGACTCTAAGTCTCGATCTGGATACATATTGGAAGTGGGAGCAATTAGCTAGAGTAGCTCCGTGCAGAGCATTGTAGACATAGAAATTTGCGAAATACATATGGATCTGAATGTTGCAGACCCGTTGACTAAATTTATCTCACAAGCAAAACATGATCACTCTTTGGGTGTTAATCACATAGCAATGTGAACTAGATTATTGACTCTAGTAAACCCTTTGGGTATTAGTCACATGGAGATGTGAACTAATCACATAAAGATGTGAACTAGATTATTGACTCTAGTGCAAGTGGGAGACTGAAGGAAATATGCCCTAGAGGCAATAATAAAGTTATTATTTATTTCCTTATATCATGATAAATGTTTATTATTCATGCCAGAATTGTATTAACCAGAAACTTAGTACATGTGTGAATAAATAGACAAACAGAGTGTCACTAGTTTGCCTCTACTTGATTAGCTCGTTGAATCAATGATGGTTATGTTTCCTAACCATAGGCATGAGTTGACATTTCATTAACAGGATCACATCACTCGAGAATGATGTGATTGACTTGACCCATCCGTTAGCTTAGCACGATGATCGTTTAGTCTGTTGCTATTGCTTTCTCCATAACTATATATACATGTTCCTATGACTATGAGATCATGCAACTCTCGAATACCAGAGGAACACTTTGTGTGCTGCCAAATGTCAGAACGTAACTGGGTGATTATAAAGGTGCTCTACAGGTGTCTCCGATGCTATTTGTTGAGTTGGCATGGATCAAGATTAGGATTTGTCACTCCAATTGTCGGAGAGGTATCTCTGGGCCCTCTCGGTAATGTACATCACAATAAGCCTTGCAAGCAATGTATCTAATGAGTTAGTGACGAGATGTAGCATTACAGAATGAGTAAAGAGACTTGCCAGTAACGAGATTGAACTAGGTATTGAGATACCGACGATCGAATCTCTGGCAAGTAACATATCAATGACAAAGGGAACAACGTATACCGTTATGCGGTTTGTCCGATAAAGATCTTCGTAGAATATGTAGGAACCAATATGATCATCCAGGTTCCCCCATTGGTTATTGACCAGAAGTGAGTCTCAGTCATGTCTACATAGTTCTCGAACCCGTAGGGTCCACACGCTTAACGTTTGGTGATGATCGGTATTACGAGTTTATGTGTTTTTATGTACCGAAGGTAGTTCAGAGTCCCGGATTTGATCACGGACATGACGAGGAGTCTCGGAATGGTCGAGACATAAACATCGATATATTGGAAGCCTATGTTTGGACATCAAAATGGTTCCAAGTGGTTCAGGCATTTTTGGAGTACCAGGAGGTTACCGGAACCCCCCGGGGAGTATATGGGCCTTATTGGGACTTAGTGGAATAGAGGAGAGGGAAAGGAAAAGAGGGAGGCGCGCCCCCCAAGCCCAATCTAAATTGGGAGGGGGGCCGACCCCCCTTTCCTTCCTCCCTCTCTCCTCCTTCCCTCCTCTCCTACTCCTACATGGAATGGGGGAATCCTACTCTCGGAGGGAGTAGGACTCCCCTAGGGCGCGCCATAGAGATGGCCGGCCCTCCCCCACCTCCACTCCTTTATATACGGGGGAGGGGGCACCCCATGGAGAGACAAGTTGATCAGTTGATCTTTTAGCCGTGTGCGGTGCCCCCTCCGCCATAATCCACCTCGGTCATATCGTAGTGGTGCTTAGGCGAAGCCCTGCGTCGGTAGCATCATCATCACCATCATCACACCGTCATGCTGACGGAACTCTCCCATGAAGCTCTGCTGGATCGTAAGTTCGTGGGACGTCACCGAACTGAACATGTGCTGAACTCGGAGGTGTCGTGCGTTCAGTACTTGGATCGGTCAGATCGTGAAGACGTACGACTACATCAACCGCGTTCTCATAACGCTTCCGCTTACGGTCTACGAGGGTACATGGACGACACTCTCCCCTCTCGTTGCTATGCATCACCATGATCTTGCATGTACTTAGGAAATTTTTGAAATTACTACGTTCCCCAACAATTAGAGGAGAGGGAGGAGGATCCTGATTACAAATCTTCCCCGATTGCAGAAGGAAATCAACTCTTCTCCCGCATCCGTCACCCGCAGCCATGCATAATGGCCTAGCCCAGGCAGCGGAGGTGGTGGAAACAAAGGACAGCGGTCGTGGCCGGCAGCGGACAGCAGGGGATGGGTGCAGTGGGTGGTTGACTGGCTGTCACAAAGGGATGCGCGCGGAGGAGAGTCGTGATGGCCGGCGGCGAACGGTAGGTGTGGGGCAGGGGGGGTTGTCGCAGGGGATGGCGGCGGACGGCACGTGTCACTACAAAAAAACACACATCCGTGACATTTTGGGCCGAACGAAATTTTTTTCTGTCATACTTATGACACTTCTATGACAATAATTATGACAAAACATGGTATCATCATAGATGTTGTGGGGTCCTACTTATATGACAAAAAATCATGACAGAAAATGGGCTTTTCATCCTGGGCGGGTCGAAGACGCAGCTGCATGACATTCTTTGGGCCGTCCATGACGGAAAAAACCATGGTAGAAGCGAGCGCGTGAAAAATATTGGGGAGTCCCCGGTTACGGTGGGTGGTCGAGGGCCGAGCTATGCGCGTTTCTCTTGTACGTACGCGCGTGTGTGCGAGGCGTTGGGCTCTAACTGAACCCGAGCGATTGCACTGCAGGCTATGCGTTACTGAACCCGAGCGATCGAACGATGGCTGTTAACTGAACCCGATCGAGCGATTCCTTCGCTACTGCTGCTAACTGAAGCCGATTGATGTTGCCTCTGGATGAACAGTGAGCGTTGCGCGGGGGGGGGGGTGGATGAACAACTCCCGGTGGGGGTGGATGAACAGGACCCCGAGGTGTTGCCTCTGGATGAACAGTACCCCGATCGATCGAGCCGGTTGGGGCTGGATGGACAGGACCCCGTGGAGGGCAGGATGAACAGTAGACGTGGAGGGAAGGATGAACAGTAGCCCATGGAGGGGTGGTTGAATAGGAGCCCGTGGAGAGGGCTGGTTGAACAGTAGCCGGGGGAGTAGCGCGCGGTGGAGGCTGGATGAACAGGAGCCCATGGATGAACAGTCACAGGTGCAGGCTGGAGGAGGTCGACGGTGGATGAACAGTAGCCTGTGGAGTCCCGTTTTGTGGTACACCACACCCCTCCCGATGAACAGGACCCCCGTTTCGACCGTAGCGCTCCAACACAAGTCCGTTTCCTCCGTTTTGCGGTACGCCACATCCCTCCCGATCAACAGGACCCCCGTTTCGACCGTAGGAGGTTCGTTTCCTCCGTTTTGCGGTACGCCAGACCCCTCCCGATGAACAGGATCCCATTTCGAATGTGGCCGGTCGAACACAAGGCCGTTTCCTACGTTCTGCGGTACACCAGGCCTTGTTTCCATTAGTTGTTCCATCCAAGCCCTCCTGATGAACACGACGACGCTTTCCGTTCCGACCCAGCCGGTTGGCTCCCCATGAACACGACGACGACGTTGTTTCTCCGTTCCGACCCAGCCATGTACACGAGCCCTGGCCGTACGTATGCGCGAGTAGGCGTTCGAGACCCTTCCCGTATGTACGTACGTGGCCGTATTTTCTTTCTTGCACACTGGCCGCTGTACATACGTGTACATGCTACGTGCACACCTCTACTACGGCACGTGCACGCCTCTACATTGAGTAGTATGTACGTACACGTTCACGACCAGAATGGCAACGCTACGTACGCTTCGACCAGGTGGGTCCCGACTGTCAGGCACTTCCTTGCCTGCGAAGATGTAGCTGGTGGGTCCCAGCAGTTAGGGGGGCGAATCATTTTTTTTCCCGGATGCACTTCCTTGCATGCGAAGATGTAGCTGGTGGGTCCCAACAGTCAGGGGGAAATGTTTTTTCATGAAATACGGTGGCCCGTCTGGTGGGTCCCTGCTGTCAGGTGGAGGAATAATTATTTTGTGCGTAATAAGGAGGCAGTTCCGTGCTGTTGCTGTGGACCCAACTGTCAGCCTCTCCACGTACAGTCCACGTCCGATGGAAGCCGTTCCTTGACCATGTTGACGACGCCGCGCCGAGAGCACCAGGGCGGTGGACGACGGCGAGGCCTAGGAAGGGGACGACGCGGAGCCGGGGAAGATGCGGCAGTGGATGCCCATGCGTAGAGGAGTACGAGGGTTCACTGGTTCGCTACGGTGTTAGGATGCCGTCGCCGCAGAATAACAGGGGGTGTGGGTGAGTAGAGGGATGGCATGTCCAGCGGTGGGAGCAGTAGGGGGCGGTGAGGCCTCCACCGCATCGCAGCCGACCACGGGAGGCAGGAGCACAAGGCACGACCGGCGCTAGTTTGGGCGGCTGGAGCAAGAAGACCAGAGGTTGAAGAAGCACTACGGCCGTTGGATTTACATCGTACGGTCACTGGAGCTAGAATCGTTCATATTGTCTAAGTTGACAAAGCACTCCGTCCCCATCAATTTAGTAGGCCCACAACTCAGCCTCCCACCAAGGTGGGTCCCAACTAGCAGGGGGAGTATTCATTTTTTTTGTGCGTAATAAGGAGGCACTTCCGGTGGGTCCGAACTGACAGCGGGGGGAACATTTTTTCGCGAAATACGGTGGCCCGTCCGGTGGGTCCCAGCAGTCAGGGGGGAAACGTTTTTTTTGCCAAATACGGTGGCCCGTCCAGTGGGTCCCTGCTGTCAGGTGGAGGAATAATTATTTTCTGCGTAATAAGGAGGCACTTCCTTGCGGCTGTCATGGACCCAGCTGTCAGCCTCTCCACGACAGTACTCTTTCAATTGAAGTCGTTCATTGACCACGTTGACCACGCCACGCCGAGAGCACCAGGGCGGTGGACGATGGGGAGGCCTAGGAAGGGGACGACGCGGATCCGGGGAAGACGCGGCAGTGGATGCCCACGCGGAGAGGAGTACGAGGGTTAACTGGTTCGACTGCGGTGTGAGGTTGCCGTCGCCGCAGAATAACAGGGGGTGTGGGTGAGTAGAGGGATGCCCTGGCCAGCGGTGGGAGTAGTAGGGGTGGTGAGGCCTGCACGGGAGGCGGGAGCAGACGGTCCCGCCGGCGCTGGATTTGGCGGCTGGAGCAAGAAGATCAAAGATTGAAGAAACACGACGGCCGTTGGATTGACATCCAACGATTACGTCTGCTAGAATCGTTTGTTGACGTATATAATAACTAAAAAAATCTTGCATACGCATCAACTTAATAGGCCCATAAGTCAGACCATTCCCTCTTTTTTAATAATTTATATATAGCTCATTGTGATTTCTTATGCAATTTATTGCAGTCCATTTTTTGGTTGGCCAGGGCCAATTTCGCATATTTCTGTGGGTTCCAAACTATTTTTAATACCGAAATGTCGAGCCAGATTTAAAGTACTTTGAAGATATATTTAAACTAGGTTAATGCCCAGTGAAATAGGAATCTGAAAATGTGAAAAAATTCAGAAATTATAAAGTAATTGCCAATTTGTCATTTGTTTTGATATTTACAACCCATTTCATATTACTTTCAAGATTTGCAGGCGTCTTGAAAGAGTTGAAGCCCATCAGGGCGTAGAAAAATAAGTAGGCCTGGATTGGGTATTCTTCAGAAAAAATAAACTGGGCTCATTTTCACAAAGAAAAAGTAGCTGGGCTAGTCACATGGTGAACATAATATATAAACCTGGGCTAGACGGACCACAACCCAGTTCAAACCCTGCTCCATCTCAACAATAACAAAAAAAATGCTGCTCGAGCTGCTACGTCCCAGGTGTCAGCCGATCTTGTGTTGTTCTCTTGTCTATTGACTATATACGCTCACAATGTCGTGGGTCCCAAATGTCAGGAAAACACTAGGATGAAGCATTTTATTTTTCCATACGCTCACATGGTGGGCCCTAATGTCATCCTCTCCACGTACTTCTGCCGATTCCTGTTGTTTGTTGACCATGTTGACAACGCAAGAGGGGGGCGCCATGGCGAGCGCATGAAAGCACATGGAGGAAGACGGCGAGGCCTCGGACGTCGACATTAACAATTTAGGAGATGGTGGGGCGGCGATGCGTGTGCTGAGGCGCAGCCAGCCGTGGGAGGCGGAAGCAGGCGGCCCCGTCGGTGTTGGTTTGGTTTTGGCGGCTGGAGGAAGACCGGACTGAAGAAACATGATAGACTGTCAAAGCAGCAGGATCCGGACTGAAGAAACACGATAGACTGTCAAAGCAGCAGGAGTACTTAACAACCTTAACTGAAACCAGCAGGGGCACTTAACAACCATAGCTGAAAGCAGTATGAGTACTTATACAGGTTCAACTGTACGAAGCACGCCTTGAACAGTGCTACTTTGCCTATAGTTAACCAAGGGTGAGGCCGCCAAGCCCCAGGACAAGGCCCAGGCGCCACCCCGCGCATCCACAACCTTCTTAAAGCAGCTTCATCTCGCAATGTGGTCAATAGACAGGATATTCGCTTTAGATCCATGGAAAAGCAGGAACATAATCTTCTGTCCTATTCTCCAAGATGGACGGGCCTTCATTATTTGAGACCACCCATGAATAAGTATCTTTTCACCTCCAAGGGGAATGGAGTAGGTCGACATAAACATCATGTTGTGACCAAGCGCAAGTCTGACCCGACCATGGTCAGGCATCTGTATAGGAACAACAGAACTGTGCAGTTTCTGTTTCAAGAAGATCACAACTGTAAAATTGTGTATAAGCAATAGTTTATGAACAACATATATAACAGAAAATAGCTCGTACCATAAGTTTCTCGACACAGTTGGACCTGTTCAACGAGTGCACCAGTGGCACACATATCCCACGTGGCATTCCACCATTGAAACGCCCCACAAGGACCTCAAGACGATCAATAAAGTGTAGGAACTTGTGGATGTCATCCCAGTCAACTTCAGTGCCATCAGTAACAGCCGAGTTGTTACAGAATAACAAACGAGCAGCCTGCTTAACTCTGAAAAAACCTACACGTGCCACCAATTATAAGAAAATATTAGTTAGAAGTAGCATCTTTGTGAGAGATTCGTTGCTACTTCTAAAGTTAAATTGTGATCAGTTAGACTGAATAGGTGGATTAAGAAGTAATCGAGGCAACAAGCAAGAAGCAGATACAAAACTAACATGGATGACCAATTGGAATGACGTTGGGGTGGAAGATCATAGTGAAGATGAGACCAGGTTGTGCTATTTCCATCAACATTCGTGCGCCAACTTTCAGTCTGTAACACTTGAGAAAGTTTATCCAAGTTCGGCCATAAAAAAGCAGCGATCTTCTTGGTTCATGAACCCAACTCGAAACTTATATCCATGGCTTGTCTTCACTGTTACAATTAAACTGGTGTATCAGTTATGGCAAGGCCGAGTATCTTGAGTACATTGGTTCTGGCAGAGCAAGGAATGAACTGCAGGAAAAATAATATGAGAACACAATGTATTCCCTATATCCAAATCTAGAAATACTTTCCTCCTTCACGTTAGTGTTGACCATGGTACTAGTACCTTTTATCCAAATATAGCAATCCAAATTTCCAAATTAGTCGACATCATGTTCAAAAAACCCCACCCTCCCGGATAGAAAAGACGATTCTAAGAACATACTGTGCGCATTTTAAAATCCTGTGTTAGGATGAGAAGGAACAAGTGTGGCGTCTCGCCGAGGGTGCAGAAACCTGTAGGGTCCTTGCACTTTGGGCACTACAAATGAAACACACTAGATTCAGTAGGAAGAAAAATGCATCAACGGTGGCGGCTGCCATCCTAGGACTACCCGCGACCAAGGGACTTGGATTTATCGGGGATGGATGAAGAATTTGTACCAGGTTCTCCATGAGAAAACGCTATGCAATAGCCGAGCGGAGGTTTTCTCTGAACAAGCGGACAAGGGAGAAGGGATTCAGGTCGGGTGAAATATTGCCGCTTCATCCGTCCAGCTTACTGCTAAAGCTGGAAAGGTGTGGCTTTTTGTGATTTGACGGCTCATTGGGCATTAATGCAGCGCTACGAGCGGGGTGTGTCTACCATGCAGTTGTGCACTCTAATTTGGTGCATATGGCATGTGGACCCCGTTGCCGGATACCCCACATATCAGTGCAAGGAAGTAGAAAGACAGGAGTAACTAGTTATTACACGTAAATATATTTTTGACAGAGAGATATTCCCACAGTAAAGAAATAAAGATCTTTTATACCACAACTTTATACATAAGAAAAATCAAGGGGGATATATATAACATATATAATTATAAAAAACAGAGTTTTTTTAACACGGTATAGATGAGTTGGTGATGATGGTGTGCCTGTCATCCTGCAATATAGGCCGTCCGATTTATATCTGACGGATAGGAAGGAAACTATGGCAATTTTGCAAAAAGGTACTCTACACACCTCTCTGCATTTGCAAATAAGGCCTTCCCTCGTTCATCCTTTTCTCTCACAAGATAAAATACTCATACAAATGCATCTTGATGTAACATGCAACGCACGGGCATTATGGGGGTTCTGCTGAGAAATACTCAGACAGGCTCATGGTTCTGGACTTTGGGCCACAGGCCGGTGGGCCTGCATGTTTGGGGGGCCATGTGTTCTACCTCAGCGCTTTTCATATTGCAAGAGGTTGGTACGACGCTGGTTTTAGATGCTGTCGCAAGGCGAATACACAAAATTGAATAAAGCACAACAGTTGCTGGAATGAAATCAAACGACAGTTCCTAACCAGCAATCAAAGTTGCAATTATATCAATGATATTGTCGTACTACTTATACACACAGGACACTTGTTTCACCATGCCAGAGTATTACATCAAAATCTCTCGGCGGATAGATCAGTTCGGCAGTACTGAAGAATTTCAAAGTTGATTTGGACCAATTTTGACATCATCCCTGACCGCAAGATATGATTTGGATTTGAACCTTGGCCATCCTTTAGCATCAATAATCATGCGACCATCCTTTGTACTTACGATGTATTGAGCAGGTTCATTCACACTGAGGCCGCGCATGGTAAGAGAAACTTGGCCGCTGCAGCCCGGATTATTGAACGACTCCCTCGTTGCTCTAGGAATTCTCTATTTGCAAACAAGAAGACATACCCAAACAGTTAGATCAACACAGTGAATCATGCGAACAACATGGAAATAAAAAAGAACGAAATACTTGGGCGGCCAATGCTTACCAAGATGGTGGACATGTCGGTTTTTGTAAGGACTTTGGTATATGAAGTGTGAACTGCAGCCCAGTCTGTTGCCGGTGCAACTGCTCTTTCGGTTGTCATTGCACGGGCCGAAGCAGATGCAAGTGCCAGTGTTGGTGCAGGTGCCGAAGCCGCTGCTGCTGTTGGAGATGGTGCTCCTTGTAGAGCTGGTGCCGATTGATACGTCTCCAACGTATCTATAATTTTTGATTGCTCCATGCTATATTATCTACTGTTTTGGACATTATTGGGCTTTATTATCCACTTTTATATTATTTTTGGGACTAACCTACTAACCGTAGGCCCAGCCCAGAATTGATGTTTTTTTTGCCTATTTTAGGGTTTCAAAGAAAAGGAATATCAAACGGAGTCCAAATGGAATGAAACCTTCGGGAACGTGATTTTCTAACCGAACATGATCCAGGAGACTTGGACCCTACGACAAGCAACCAACAGGGAGGCCACGAGGTAGGGGGCGCGCCTACCCCCCCAGGCGCGCCCTCCACCCTTGTGGCCCCCCTGTTGCTCCACCGACGTACTTCTTCCTCCTATATATACCTACGTACCCCCAAACGATCAGATACGGAGCCAAAACCCTAATTCCACCGCCGTAACTTTCTGTATCCACGAGATCCCATCTTGGGGCCTGTTCCGGAGCTCCGCCGGAGGGGGCATCGATCGCGGAGGGCTTCTACATCAATACCATAGCCTCTCCAATGAAGTGTGAGTAGTTTACCTCAGACCTACGGGTCCATAGTTATTAGCTAGATTGCATCTTCTCTCATTTTGGATCTCAATACAAAGTTCTCCCCCTCTCTTGTGGAGATCTATTCGATGTAATCTTCTTTTGCGGTGTGTTTGTTGAGACCGATGAATTGTGGGTTTATGATCAAGTTTATCTATGAACAATATTTGAATCTTCTCTGAATTCTTTTATGTATGATTGGTTATCTTTGCAAGTCTCTTTGAATTATCAGTTTGGTTTGGCCTACTAGATTGATCTTTCTTGCAATGGGAGAAGTGCTTAGCTTTGGGTTCAATCTTGTAGTGTCCTTTCCCAGTGATAGTAGGGGCAGCAAGGCACGTATTGTATTGTTGCCATCGAGGATAACAAGATGGGGTTTTCATCATATTGCTTGAGTTTACCCCTCTACACCACGTCATCTTGCTTAAGGCGTTACTCTGTTCTTATGAACTTAATAATCTAGATGCATGCTAGACAGCGGTCGATGTGTGGAGTAATAGTAGTAGATGCAGGCAGGAGTCGGTCTACTTGTCTTGGACGTGATGCCTATATACATGATCATACCTAGATATTCTCATAACTATGCTCAATTATGTCAATTGCTCAACAGTAATTTGTTCACCCACCGTAAAATACTTATGCACTTGAGAGAAGCCACTGGTGAAACCTATGGCCCCCGGGTCTATCTTCATCATATTAAATCTTCCAATACTTAGTTATTTTCATTGCTTTTATTTTACTTTGCATCTTTATCATAAAAATACCAAAAACATTATCTTATCATATCTATCAGATCTCACTCTCGTAAGTGACCGTGTAGGGATTGACAACCCCTTACCGTGTTGGTTGCGAGGATTTATTTGTTTTGTGTAGGTGCGAGGGACTCGCGCGTAGTCTCCTACTGGATTGATACCTTGGTTCTCAAAAACTGAGGGAAATACTTACGCTACTTTGCTGCACCACCCTTTCCTCTTCAAGGGAAAACCAACGCAAGTGCTCAAGAGGTAGCAAGAAGGATTTCTGGCGCCGTTGCCAGGGAGGTCTACGCAAAAGTCAACATACCAAGTACCCATCACATACCCTTATCTCCCTCATTACATTATTTTCCATTTGCCTCTCATTTTCCTCTCCCCCACTTCACCCCTGCCGTTTTATTTGCCCTCTCTCTCTATCCTCCCTCTCTTTCTCTATTTGCCCATTTCTTGTTTGCTTGTGTATTGGGTTGCTTGCTTGTCATGATGGCTCAAGATAATACTAAATTGTGTGACTTTACCAATACCAACAACAATGATTTTATTAGCACTCTGATTGCTCCTCTTACCGATGCTGAATCTTGTGAAATTAATGATGCCTTGCTGAATCTTGTCATGAAAGATCCGTTTTCGGGCCTTCCTAGTGAAGATGCCGCTACCCATCTAAATAGCTTCGTTGATTTGTGTGATATGCAAAAGAAGAAAGATGTTGATAATGATATTGTTAAATTGAAGCTATTTCCTTTTTCGCTTAGAGATCGTGCTAAAGCTTGGTTTTCGTCTTTGCCTAAAAATAGTATTGATTCATGGAATAAGTGCAAATATGCTTTTATCTCTAAGTATTTCCTCCCGCTAAGATCAACTCTCTTAGAAACGATATTATGAATTTAAAAAAACTTGATCATGAACATTGTCGGTGTCAAAACCGGCGGATCTCGGGTAGGGGGTCCCGAACTGTGCATCTAAGGCGGATGGTAACAGGAGGCAGGGGACACGATGTTTACCCAGGCTAGGGCCCTCTTGATGGAGGTAATACCCTACGTCCTTCTTGATTATTCTTGATAATATGAGTGTTACAAGAGTTGATCTACCATGAGATCAGAGAGGCTAAACCCTAGAAGCTAGCCTATGGTATGATTGTCTGTTGTCCTACGGACTAAAACCCTCTGGTTTATATAGACACCGAGGGGGCTAGGGTTACACAAGGTCGGTTAGAAAGGAGGAGATATACATATCTGTATTGCCTAGCTTGCCTTCCACGCCAAGTAGAGTCCCATCCGGACACGGGACAAAGTCTTCAATCTTGTATCTTCATAGTCCAACAGTCCGGCCAAAGGATATAGTCCGGTTGTCCGGAGACCCCCTAATCCAGGACTCCCTCAGTAGCCCCTGAACCAGGCTTCAATGACGATGAGTCCGGCACACAGTATTGTCTTCGGCATTGCAAGGTGGGTTCTTCTCCAAATCTTGAATATCTATTAAGTAGTGTCTGGATCCCATAAATGTTGGACTTCTTGGCTTCTGTGCCCAATAAGTGCCACCCTCCACGCGTCGAGCGAATGCAAGGAGCCAGGGCGTTTTTACATTCGTCCCCCTAGCCAGGTAAATAAATTGTCTATTAAAGGGATGTGGATTCTTAGATCCAATCACACCCTCCTCCCCCAAGGAGAATCCATTGGAGCGCGCTCGGAAAAAATCCATTCCATCATGGCCGACCACCGCAGCTCCTCCTCTCGCCCCCGTAGCCCTAAGCCTGGTGATTGGGAGAGGTGTTCCGTCCCGCACAGTTGTTTGGTAGAGCTGCAGACCCAGTGATTTCTCCCTCCAGCGTATTTGGTCCCTGTCCGAGCCGGGCTCGCAACCTATAATGGCGGGGAGAAAGCAGAGAGCTTCCCCAGCCCCTCCAAGGGGGAGCTTGTGTGCCTTGTCCCTTACTTACTAAGGGGACTCAGATTTCCAATTCATCCGTTCCTCCGCGGGCTCCTGGAGTTTTACGGCCTCCAACTGCACAATTTCACCCCTGCTTCCATATTACACATCGATGGATATGTTGCCCTTTGTGAGCTATTTCTAGGCTGTGAGGCTCATTTCGAGCTGTGGAAGAGGTTATTTTGCCTTGTGCCCCGCACACACAAGGGGGCACTTTATCAGGTGGGCGGAGCCGAAATATGGCGCATCGCCAAAACCGGATACATGTCTGGTACTCCGAAGAAGACGTCCGAAGATTGGCCTTCGGAGTGGTTTTATATGGAGGAAGTCCCCCTTCCAGACCCTATTCGGCGGGGTCTTCCTGAGTTCAACAATGCTCCTCTGAAGAAACGCCGAAGCTGGCGCCCACGGAGCCCCTAGGAGGAAGACAACGGAGAAGTCCTTTACCTGATGAACCGGATTAAAGCGCTGGCTCAATCAGGATTGACAATAATCGAGGTTATGTCAATATGCATACTGCGGGGAGTGCAGCCATTTCAATATCGAGGGCACCCCTGTGGTGTTTTAACGGGGAAGATGATGCCACCCGTTGCGGGCGTAAGGGACCGGATTCCGCTGCTGCTTTAGCAAAAAATTTGTCTGAGTTGTTCAAGGGAGAGGAAGAGGAGTTCATCCATATCAAGCCACGGGATGGATTCTCCATGTACAACCCTCCAAGCTGGGTGAGTTATACCTCTTTACTCACATTCTTCCCGCATCCCTCGTCGTAGGTACTAACCTTGCCATTTTACGGCAGGAACTGCGAAAAGCCATAAGGGAGGTCAATGGCCCACCTCCACAACCAGAGGATCCTGGTCAGGCCCTCGGTCCCGAACTCAAGGAGGATCCAGACATATTCGTGGAGCTGGTAGACAGGCAATTCTATCAACTGAGCTATAAGGACGCCATGGTGGCCATAACGGCCGACTATCCCGGACTACTCCCTGCGTCGCATGTAAGAAAAACCAAAAATCCCAACTCCCAAAAATAGGATCCCCTTTTATACACTTCACCTACCGTACACATATGGTGTTTTACAGGGAAGGCATTCACGACGCCGTGCCGAACCCGCAGCAACTCGCCAACACGAGGCACCGAAGCCGGGTAGGCCAAAAAAGGAAGGCGGTCAGGACGAAGATGCTGGCGCAGAGGTATGACACAAAACCTCGCTCCGTGGTTGTCGTCGTTCTCAAAATATAATGACGTCCATGTTTCTTGAATAGAAAGAACGCTCGCCAGACTATATCCGGAGAGGCTGCCGATCACGCCTCCACCAGTCGGGCTCCAGGGTCGTACATAGAGGCGGAAGCCAACATGGGGCAGACGCTGGATGCTCCTCCTATAGAGGATGCGGATGGACTATCCGCTACAAATTTAGAAGTGGAGAGCGCCATGAATCACAGGCGTCACCAAGCCGTACTCTGTGACGCTTGTTTCTCACCAGAGGCATTTGATGCCTTCAATTCTGGAGATGCGTACATTCGTGCCGCTCAAAATGGTCTAGCCAGAGCCACGGACCAGTATGTAAGGGATATACGGGTAAGCAAATCTGACAATTATATGTATCAGTAGCCCCTGAGACTTGAAACAGTTGACGGAACTGATTTAAGGATCATTATTTGTGCAGGTTCTTACGGAGAAGAATTCCCAATTGTCTCAAGAGCTGGACGAGTGCAAGGCCCAGCTAGAAGCCGCTGTTGCCGCATTCAAGGAGTCCAAAAAGGGTCCCCCTGGTAACACTTTTGACTATTGCAAAGAATATGGGTACCAGGTAGTATGCGGCATGTGTGCACACCTAACAATAGATGTTGGAGGTGGCCCCGGAGTGAATCTGGAGGCTGTGGAGGCGGATACGGCACATGATGATCAGCAAGGAAATGCTGGTGAGCGCGTGCTAACGTGAGTTAGGCAAGAAAAAAATGATCTCCAAGACGCCAATATCTGGCTGGGCATGGAACTGAAGGATGTCCGAGCCCAGCTTGTGGACTCCGTGAAGGAGAATAAACGGCTTCGACATGGCATTTTTAGTAAGTGCTTGAACGAACTTTTTATAGGAGTTCCGCGAAGAAGCCTACTGACAGCGTTATGTCTGGAGGTATGCTGAGGGGTCGTCCCGCGGAGGAGATGCCCGGGTCTTCGGGTGATCTTCTACCAGAGCTCTCACAACTGCACGAACAAGTTTGGCAGGTGATGCAGGGTATTGCCCAAGCCTTGTGGCCATCCGCGTCCCCGCTAGGAGGCATGGGGGAGCTTATAGAGAAGCTCAAGGGAGTGCGGCGGCACTTCCGATTATGGAAGATATCAGCCTGCCGACAAGGTGCAAGGGAAGCCTGGGCTATGGTGAAGACACGATATACCAAGGCGGACCCAAACCACATGGCTGAGGTCGGACCTATGGGGCCCGATGGGAAAGAGAGCCCTGTCTGTTTAGTGGATGACCAAGTAGAATTAGCCGCAAAGTATTCCCAACAGGATTCTAGGCTACACAGCCTGTTGGATGGTATAGAGGAAGAATTTAATCAGTCTTAGTGACTATGTACTTCAAGTGACATATGTAATGTCCCTAGCCAGATTGTAAATCATTTGTCATGGCGGACCTTTTCGCTTCGACCTCTGGACCGATAGTCTGGAGTATATCCGAATACCCACTCGGTTATGTAAAAACTGGGATATGCATGGAAACCAGGCGTAGGGGTCATAAGTGCTTGAACAGACAAGTACCCAACTAGCTATGTTATATTACATGGATAGTAAGAAACATCTTCCAGGGATAGGTTCCTTTCCCTGGGTACGCATGCCCTAATGTGCATGTCTGAACTACGAGACACAGGCTAAAAAACATCTGAGGGGCTAAAAAACATCTGAGGGCGTGTAGTAAATTAAATGAAAGTCATCTTTTATTCGCTGACCGAATATTCCCTTAAGAACAATAGCTTTCGGCTTCACCCAGTCTGAGATACACACCCGGCTGACCCGGCAGTAACAATCGCAAAGGTGCTCCCCTTATGCCCTACACTACAAAAAATACACTTCCGTGATGATACGTGTTTGTCACAGTAGGTCGCGTTTTCTGTCATGCATGTACATCCATGACGATTTTATGACAGAATCAAGATAGTCATACCTGTGCTATCGTAGAAGTGTTCCATGACACTACCAAAATTATCATCACAAAAATGACCACTTCCATGACGATAAATCACGCGTCACAGAAGTGCTTTCGTCAAGGGTGACCGACACGTGGCATCCACCATAACGGAACGCTGTTAAGACATCGGGTCGGGTTTTGGATCCGATAACCCGTTAACAGCCCCGACCAATGGGGATTTTCCACGTGTAAAATCATCATTGGCTGGAGGAAACACGTGTCGGCTCATCGCTGGGACAGATGTCATCCACTCATTGGACAGAAGGCGCCTATGATATGTCAACACGTGGCACAGCCCACCAGAGGCCCATTCCTGTGAAAAGGCCGGCCCGTTTGACTTGGTCAAAAGGTGGCGGGCCGGCCCATGGAAAGCCTGTTAACGGCATGTTCGCATATAGACCATTTACAGCCCGCTAACCCAAGGATCGTTACGCCCTATTCGAATTAGGCCCAGTAGCGTCATCTGGGCCATCCAATATGATTCTAGCCTGTTTTCACTTCTAGCCCATGTATGGCCCATGACATCTTTTGGCCCATATGAGGCCCTATGTAACTCTTGGCCTATTAACGGCCCATGGTGAAACTGGCCGTAATGAACAGTGTATCACTTTACACCCATTAACGGCCTATGGTGAAACTGGACCGTAAAGAACATTGTATCACTTTATACCCATTAACGGCCCGTTATTTCGTTGGGCCATTTCCAGCCCATGTTATCTTTCGGCCTTCTCAGAGCCCATTTATTCTTGGGCTATTTTCCAGCATTCTTTTACTTACGGCCCGTTAATGTCATTTTCTGCTTGTGGGCCAAATTCAGCCTGTGGTTACAGTCGGCCCGTTTGTGGTCCGTTAATATGTTGGGTCATTTTCATAGCGTCATCAAATACAGCCTATTAATGATGGCCCGTTATGGTCGGCCCATGAACAGATGATTCCAACTCTAGCCCATTTACGGCCAGAATGCGGTCTGTTTGGCCCATGTTTGGCCAATCGATCATACGGCCCGTATAAGGCCCATTGATGATACGGCCCGTAGAAGGCCCATTGTTTCTATGGCCCGTAGAAGGCCCATTGTTTCTACGGCCCGTAGAAGGCCCACTGTTTATACGACCCATAGAAGGCCCACTGTTTCTACGGCCCGTAGGAGGCCCAGTGTCACTACAGTAAATATTAGCCCATGGTTATTGTGGCCTAGTTTTAAAAAATAGGTTATTGCATCCACTAGCAAACCGCAGAAAAAGAACTACACTGACTACAAGCAAACAAATAAACAAGACAACAAGGAAATAAATAAGCAAGCAACTTACACTAGGCTATCACGGCTATTACACATATTACATCCACTGGGCATCAAAGTTCGCCACCAGTGCAAATATAGGGAACACAGCAACATATAAACGCCACAGCAAAACAAGTCCAGAACTGAAACCACTTCAGAAGAGCTCAAGAAACAATATCCTGGGTACCCATAATGCTGGCAAGATGCTTAGCAAGCTTATTAACTTTCTCTTGTTTGGCGCTTAAGTCCTCCAGCGCTTGCTGTTGCACCAGAAAGTATGCATTTGAATTCTGCAGGGACTTCCTCAGTCCTTCGGCTTCCTGTCGCATAACATCTGATCGATGTCTTTCAACTTTAAGTTGAGACTCAAGAAGCCGAACTGATTCAAGCAACGAGTTTGAAGAGCTAGTGCCAGCAGTGGTAGCCAGTAACTCGAACACTACATCAAGACAGGACTTTGGGGTTGTCGCAGTGTCTTCAATATAGTTGTAACATCCCAAATTTTCAATTTGGAATGTTATACATTAGGTCATCATGCATATCATATTTTATTTTACTTTTGGTTTTGATCCTAGAAAATCCTAAGCAACTCAAGGACCCACGGAGAGAGTTGGGGATTTCGTTATTTACGTATTTGAGTTTTTTCAAATTATGTAAACAGGATCATTTGATTTTATTTATTTTATCATCAATTATTTTCTATTACAAAAATATGAGAGCGGGAATAAAATGACTTTCCCAAAATATAGAAATATTGAGGATTTAATAAAAAAATCAAATAAGATTTATTTCGGAGTTTTTCGGTATTTTTATTTGAATTTAGGAAAAATGCGCGTTTTTCAAAGTTGTACTTTCGGCCCAGATAAATGTTCACTTTATCGGGCTTGATTTTAGGAACCCGGCAAAATTTATTTCGTGATTTTTGGAGTCGGTTTAGTATTTCTTTTTATTTTTTTTCCGAGCGGATTTATATATATAAAAAAAACGCAAACCGACTTCGGGCCGTACCCGGCCAGGACTCACTGGCCCCGGGCCTTTATAAGCCGCCCGAGCCGGCCCGAGAGAGAGAGAGAGGCCCTAACCCTAACCGCCGCCGCCGCCGCCCGCCGCCGCCGTCGCCGGAGCGCGCCGCCCGAGGTTCGCCGCCGCCGCCTCGTTTTCCGTGCAGTTTTTCAAAAAAAAATCTGTTCATCGTTTTTCTTTTTCGTCGGATTTTCCGCGGTTATTTTCTGATCGCGATTTCTGATCCGATTTTCGTTTTAGTATAACTTTTCTTTCGTTTATCGGATTCAGGCGATTCAAGCGCCTGGAGTTTCGTCTCGAAACCCTCTTTCCGAATAATCAACTTAAACAAGTTTTTGACACGGTAAAATTTGCCCTACGTCCAGATTACTAGAACGAAGTTGTTTTCTTTCGCCGTTTGATTTCTTTTGCTTCGTTCGATTTGATTCTTTTTGCCAACCGGAGTTCTTAAGTTGAACTTTCTGGTTAGATCTTCTATTTGAGTTTTACCTGTGCATTAGATGAGTACTTATTGTATGCTTGTTGTTTGTCTGCGATAGAATACCCGGAGTGCCCCGCCTGTTACGTTGAATCTCTAGGTTTCGCGGATCATCAGCAAGACAAGTAACACTTTGATCATACCTTTTCTACAACCCAGTTTTATTGCATTAGATCAATCTTCACACATTGCATGAATAGGATCTAATTAAACTGTTGGATGGGAAGTAGATGAGGTAGTACCTATTACCTGTTTATTATCAAACCTTTGGGAGTTACTTCTACGTTTGCTTATTATGCCATGCTATGCTAGTAGACGTGGATTGGGTGAGTGATATCCATGACAGATGTGAGATTGTTAATTAATGGTTTATCTAAGGTGGCAACCTAACACACATCTGGGTGGATTGAGGCACCTGGGTATTCCAGGACTTGCCTGTTTTCTTGGACCGCCACCTAGGCTCAAAGGGATCATGAGATTATTCATACTAGAAACTTCCGTGTGCAGCCACAAGCCATTATGGGCTCTGGCATAGTTGACTAAGTTGTGCGAACTCTTACAGTGGTAGACTAGCAGATGTAGGGGTTGTAGGTGGTACGGTCTACCCGATCGTAAGGTGCTAGCGCTTCTGAAAGACTATGTCTCGGTCATCCGTCTTCTCAAACATCCTATAGTGCGAGAAACCAAACGGAGGCGATCGAGTCTTGTGGGGAAAAGTGCGCAAACCTCTGCAGAGTGTAATAAACTAATCATGATTAGCCGTGTCCCCGGTTATGGACGTTTTGAGTATCTAGTACCTGGATTTTCATGTGAATCTCAACATGTTACTCTAAATTAATTTTGATGGGTTTTAATGATGTTACTTAATTGGGATTAACGATGCTGTCAACCATTCTCAATGTTTCACAACCACCATGATAGTAATTAATTTTATTCCTTTGAAGTAGGGAAAAACTGGCTTTACGCAAAAACTGTAACCATAGAGCTTTCCACCATCCAAATATGCATATAGTATAGCCGTTGCATTCCATTACTCTCTATGTGTTATCTTGCCAGCATATTCCATGTGCTGACCCGTTTCGGGCTGCAACGTTAATGTTGCAGACTTTTCAGACGATGATTAAGGACTTTTAGGTCGTGGTTCTATACTCAGTGATGCCGTTGGAGTTGATGGACTCACTTTTCTTCCAAGCCTTCCGTTGTTATCGTCACTAGATGGCCTTAAGCCATATTTATTGTAATAAGTTCTCTTTTGAGACACTCGATGTAATAAGTGTGTGATTGCCACTCTGCTATAAATCCTCCGAGTACTGTGTGGTGTCAGCATTACTGATCCAGGGATGACACCGGAGCACATAGATCAGATTGTTTGAGGTCTGGTCGCTACAGAGATGGTATCAGAGCACACGCTGACTGTAGGACACGACCACTAAGCTAAAGACCTAGATCACTAGATCACTCTCTTCTCTTCTGACTTCTCATCTTTTCTACTCTTTAGGATGGCGGATGCAAGGAACAAGTTCACACAACCAGATGAAGATACACCCTTTGGACGCCACTTGAAGGAAGTCACTAGATACCTGAACATAGGAATACCAAGCTTCACGGGAACCTACAACGCCACTTTACCTGAAGAAGAGCGCTGGATGATACAAGTTCAAGTTCCAGGAAGGACGTTCATGCCAGTCACTGAGCCCATAGAGTTTTCTTTTGATGCACCAACATGGAGTCTAGGGAAGAGCATGGCAGCTCACATCGCCATGGGACGCATTGGAGAAGTCTACCACAAGGATCTCAAGGATACTATCTACCAGATTTGTGGGCGCCGAGATGAACACTGGGAGATGATTAGCACCAGGAAAGATAGATCAATAGCAGCTTTTATCCAGGAGTTAAACCAGCACATTCGACGACAGGAGAATCAGATGTGCGCCGACATGATAGATCTGAAGAAGGCTAAGACTAGAATCAAGGAACTAGAGGAAGAACTCAAGGCTACACGTGAAGATTATGAAGAAGAAATTGAAGTATTGGTGGATAAGAATGGCGACCTAACAAAGAAGATTGAAATATTTATGGGAGGCCCGACACCAATAGATGAAGACGAGGAATCCAAGGAGATTAGCCCAAAAGACTACATCATCATTGACGCCACCGACTCGGAACAAGATAGTAGTGATGATGACTATATGGATGAAGCAGGAGCAGATATCATGAAGTCTACAACCATAGAATATTTCTAGTAGACCACCTCATCAGTAGTAGTAGTCCACCATGTAAATATAGTAGTCCGAGCACTTTTGCGATAGCTAGATCGATTGTATGCCTTTGTTTGATTGATTTAAGTGAATTGTGTGCTTTTTCCTCATGTGTATATGGGTAGTGTTTTCTCTTTAGACCCCCTCTATTCTTATATCTCATCTTTTCTAAACCCTCAGATGCCTCCGAGACGTGACCCCGGATTTGCCTTTCCGCCGGAGCTCACCCAGTTGATCCAGCAGCAGAACACCTTGATGCAGTTGCTAGTTCAGAATCAGAATCAGGGGAACAACAACAACAACCCACCACCACCTGTTGACCACTTAGCCCGTTTTCTTAGGCTGAATCCGCCGGTGTTTTCCAGTAGCACCGAGCCGATAGTAGCAGATGATTGGCTCCGCAAGATAGCTAGAGAGTTGACCACAGCAGGATGCACAGATGTGGAGAAGGTGAAGTTTGCCGCACATCAGTTAGAAGGACCCGCAGCATCTTGGTGGGAGAATTTCACAGCCACCTTCCCAGTCGACACTGTCACATGGGACCAGTTTCAGCAAGCTTTTCGTACTGCCCATGTTTCAGCAGGAGCAATGGCCATGAAGAAGCGTGAGTTTCGTAACTTGCGCCAAGGAGGACGGAAAGTTGGCCAGTATGTGGAGGAGTTTAGTAAGTTAGCATGTTATGCCCCAGATGACGTTGCTACGGATGCAGCTAAGCAGGAGAAATTTCTGGAAGGACTAAATGATGAATTGAGCATGCAGTTGATGGTAGCCACCTTCAACAACTACCAGGAGTTGGTAGATCGTGCTCTTATGATTGAAGGGAAGCAGCAGCAAATTGAGAACCGCAAGAGGAAGTATGGACAAGGAAAGTATAACTCAGGAGCTCAGCAGAAGCCTCGTTTTACCCCTAACCAGGAGGACATTTTCAGCATAGCCATGGAGTAGGTAGCTCGCACAATCACAATGGCACCAAGAATGGTAATGGGAATGGAGGAAGTAATGGACAGAACCGCAGCACCCCATCGACCCCAGCCAAGAAGGACTTGAGCCACGTCACTTGCTATAAGTGTTCGAAGACCGGACACTTTGCAAATGAATGTCCTGAAGGCCAAAATGGCAATGGAAGTTCTGGGAAGAAGCCGAACCCTTTCAACAGGGGATAGGTGAACCACGTTAGCGTGGAGGAGGTTGAAGCTCAGCCCGATGCAGTAATAGACCTAATAGTATTGGAATCTCAAGGATTGGATGTGATATTAGGCATGGATTGGTTATCAAAGTATAAAGGGAATATTGAGTGTGCTAGTAAGTCAATTTTGCTTACCACACCAGAAGGGAGAAGGATCAAGTATGTATCCCGGCATGTACCAAAAAGGACACAAGTAAATTGCCTAACAGGAGTCGTGCAGGAGGAAGTACCAGTGGTAAAGGATTTTCCTGATGTATTTCCCGAAGAGTTGCCAGGCATGCCACCGGATAGAGACATTGAGTTTTTGATTGAGCTTTTGCCAGGCACTGGGCCAATATCGAAGAGACCATATAGGATGCCAGCAAAAGATTTGGTGGAAATTAAGAAGCAGATTAAGGAGTTACTGGATAAGGGATATATTCGCCCAAGTTCTTCGCCTTGGGGATCACCAGTACTTCTAGTGGAGAAGAAGGATGGATCATTAAGGATGGTTGTTGCCTATCGAGGATTGAACGAAGTAACGATCAAGAACAAGTACCCACTACCAATGATCAACGATCTGTTTGATCGATTGCAAGGAGCTAAAGTATTTTCCAAGATCGATTTGCGATCAGGATACCACCAGTTGAAGATTCGAGAACAGGATATACCTAAGACAGCATTCACCACAAGATATGGACTATATGAGTATACCGTTATGTCATTTGGACTGACTAACGCGCCAGCCTATTTTATGAACATGATGAACAAAGTGTTTATGGAGTTTTTGGATAAGTTCGTCGTAGTGTTCATTGATGATATCCTGGTTTATTCGAAGAATGAAGAGGAGCATAAGGAGCATTTGCGTTTGGTACTTGGAAGGCTCAGAGAACACCAATTATATGCCAAGTTCAGCAAATGTGAGTTTTGGTTGAAGGAAGTAGGATTCCTTGGACACGTTATATCCGGATAAGGTATAGCAGTAGATCCCGCTAAAGTTGAAACCGTGACCAAGTGGGAAGCACCAACAACAGTTGGAGAGATCCGGAGTTTTCTTGGACTCGCTGGATACTACCGGAGATTTATTGAGAATTTCTCGAAGATTGTGAAGCCTATGACGGAGTTGTTGAAGAAGGATACTAAGTTCAGATGGACTGAGGAGTGTGAGGCAAGTTTCCAGGAGTTGAAGAACTGTTTGGTTACCTCACCAGTGTTGATTTTGCCTGATCAAACCAAGGATTATGAGGTGTATTGCAACGCTTCACGTCGAGGACTTGGAGCAGTGCTTATGCAGGAAAGAAGAGTTGTTTCGTATGCTTCACGACAACTGAAGCCCCATGAATTAAATTATGCTACACATGATTTGGAGTTAGCAGCCGTAGTGCATGCATTGAAGACATGGAGACATTTTCTCATCGGAAATCATTGTGAGGTGTACACGGATCACAAGAGTTTGAAGTACATTTTCACGCAGAAGGAGTTGAATCTCAGACAAAGGAGATGGTTGGAGCTCATCAAGGATTATGATATGAAATTGCATTATCATCCCGGAAAAGCTAATGTAGTAGCTGATGCATTAAGCCGTAAGAGCCATGTCAATACACTAATGACGGGAGAAATACCCAAGGAGTTAGCAGAAAATTTTCGTGAGCTATGTTTGGAAATAGTTCCGAGAGGCTATGTAGCAGCATTGGAAATTCAGTCAACTTTGATGGATAGAATCAGGGAAGCTCAGAAAACTGACAAAGAGATTGCCGCTATAAAGGAGAAACTGAGCAAAGGAAAAGCTAAAGGATTTTGTGAGGATGAGCACGACACCCTATGGTTTGAAGACCGTGTTTACGTGCCCAATGACCCGGACATCAGAAAGTTGATTCTGCAAGAGGCACATGACTCACCGTATTCGATTCACCCAGGAAATACCAAGATGTATTTGGATTTGAAGGATATTTTCTGGTGGACCGGAATGAAGAAGGATATTGCGGAGTATGTAGCAGTTTGTGACGTATGTCAGAGAGTAAAGGCAGAGCATCAAAAGCCAGCAGGATTGTTGCAACCATTGCCGATACCCGAATGGAAGTGGGATAAGTTAGGCATGGATTTTATCACGGGATTACCAAGGACTCGTTCAGGTTATGACTCGATATGGGTAGTAGTTGATCGTTTGACAAAGGTAGCACATTTTATTCCAGTTAAGACCACTTACACCAGTGCTAAGTTGGCAAAGATATACATGACCAGGATCGTATGTTTGGATGGAGTTCCGAGGAGTATCGTATCGGATAGAGGAACCTAGTTTACCTCAAAGTTTTGGAATCAGTTGCATGAAACTTTAGGAACCAGACTAGAGTTCAGCACAGCTTTTCACCCAC
The DNA here is from genome assembly GCF_018294505.1 of Triticum aestivum. Taxonomy (NCBI): domain Eukaryota; kingdom Viridiplantae; phylum Streptophyta; class Magnoliopsida; order Poales; family Poaceae; genus Triticum; species Triticum aestivum. The sequence continues at coordinate 48,682,287 of NC_057806.1, read as the reverse complement.
AGACGGATGGACAGACCGAGAGAGTCAATCAGATTTTGGAAGATATGCTGAGAGCTTGTGCACTAGATTATGGATCAAGTTGGGACGATAATTTGCCATATGCAGAGTTCTCTTACAATAATAGCTATCAGACCAGTTTGAAGATGGCACCTTTCGAGGCCTTGTACGGAAGGAGGTGCGGGACACCGTTGTCATGGGACGAAGTTGGAGACCGCCAGTTGTTTGGACCAGATTTGATTAAGGAGTCTGAACAGAAGGTGAAGTTGATTCGCGATAGGCTCAAGGTAGCCCAGTCCAGACAGAAGAGCTACGCAGATTCTAAATGCAAGGAGACAGTTTACGAAGTCGGAGACAGAGCTTATCTTCGAGTATCCCCACTTCGAGGGATTAAGCGTTTTGGAGTTAAGGGGAAGTTAGCGCCACAATTTGTAGGGCCATATCGAGTTCTGGAGCGTATGGGAGAAGTAGCCTACAAGTTGGGATTGCTAGAAGGATTAACAGGAGTGCATGATGTGTTCCACGTTTCTCAGTTGAGGAAGTGTCACGCGGAGATGGCTGACATACCTTTGAGAGACACCGTGCCATTGAAAGCAATTCAGTTGGATAACAATTTGACCTATGAGGAGAAACCAGTCAAGATCCTCGAGTTTGCCAGCCGAGTTACTCGCAGCAAGGTTATCAAGTTTTGCAAAGTTCAGTGGAGCCACCACACGGAGGATGAAGCCACCTGGGAGCGAGAGGAAGATTTGCTCAAAGACCACCCTCACCTATTTTCTAGCCAACCCGAATCTCGAGGGCGAGATTCATCTTAAGGGGGGTAGGTTTGTAACATCCCAAATTTTCAATTTGGAATGTTATACATTAGGTCATCATGCATATCATATTTTATTTTGCTTTTGGTTTTGATCCTAGAAAATCCTAAGCAACTCAAGGACCCACGGAGAGAGTTGGGGATTTCGTTATTTACGTATTTGAGTTTTCTCAAATTATGTAAATAGGATCATTTGATTTTATTTATTTTATCATCAATTATTTTCTATTACAAAAATATGAGAGCGGGAATAAAATGACTTTCCCAAAATATAGAAATATTGAGGATTTAATAAAAAAATCAAATAAGCTTTATTTCGGAGTTTTTCGGTATTTTTATTTGAATTTAGGAAAAATGCGCGTTTTTCAAAGTTTTAGTTTCGGCCCAGATAAATGTTCACTTTATCGGGCTTGATTTTAGGAACCCGGCAAAATTTATTTCGTGATTTTTGGAGTCCGTTTAGTACTTCTTTTTATTTTTTTCCGAGCGGATTTATATAAAAAAAACGCAAACCGACTTCGGGCCGTACCCGGCCAGGAGTCCCTGGCCCGGGGCCTTTATAAGCCGCTCGAGCCGGCCCGAGAGAGAGAGAGAGAGGCCCGAGCCAGCTAACCCTAACCGCCGCCGCCGCCGCCGCCCGCCGCCGCCGTCGCCGGAGCGCGCCGCCCGAGGTTCGCTGCCGCCGCCTCGTTTTCCATGCAGTTTTTCAAAAAAAAAATCTGTTCGTCGTTTTTCTTTTTCGTCGGATTTTCCGCGGTTATTTTCTGATCGCGATTTCTGATCCAATTTTCGTTTTAGTATAACTTTTCGCTCGTTTATCAGAATCAGGCGATTCAAGCGCCTGGAGTTTCGTCTCGAAACCCTCTTTCCGAATAATCAACTTAAACAAGTTTTTGACACTGTAAAATTTGCCCTAGATCCAGATTACTAGAACGAAGTTGTTTTCTTTCGCCGTTTGATTTCTTTTGCTTCGTTCGATTTGATTCTTTTTGCCAACCGGAGTTCTTAAGTTGAACTTTCTGGTTAGATCTTCTATTTGAGTTTTACCTGTGCATTAGATGAGTACTTATTGTATGCTTGTTGTTTGTCTGCGATAGAATACCCGGAGTGCGCCGCTTGTTACGTTGAATCTCTAGGTTTCGCGGATCATCAGCAAGGCAAGTAACACTTTGATCATACCTTTTCTACAACCCAGTTTTATTGCATTAGATCAATCTTCACACATTGCATGAATAGGATCTAATTAAACTATGGGATGGAAAGTAGATGAGGTAGTACCTATTACCTGTTTATTATCAAACCTTTGGGAGTTACTTCTACGTTTGCTTATTATGCCATGCTATGCTAGTAGACGTGGATTGGGTGAGTGATATCCATGACAGATGTGAGATTGTTAACTAATGGTTTATCTAAGGTGGCAACCTAACACACATCTGGGTGGATTGACGCACCTGGGTATTCCAGGACTTGCCTGTTTTCTTGGACCGCCACCTAGGCTCAAAGGGATCATGAGATTATTCATACTAGAAACTTCCGTGTGCAGCCACAAGCCATTATGGGCTCTGGCATAGTTGACTAAGTCGTGCGAACTCTTACAGTGGTAGACTAGCAGATGTAGGGGTTGTAGGTGGTACGGTCTACCCGATCGTAAGGTGATAGCGCTTCTAAAAGACTATGTCTCGGTCATCCGTCTTCTCAAACATCGTGTAGTGCGAGAAACCAAACGGAGGCGATCGAGTCTTGTGGGGAAAAGTGCGCAAAACTCTACAGAGTGTAATAAACTAATCATGATTAGCTGTGTCCCCGGTTGTGGACGTTTTGAGTATCTAGTACCTGGATTTTCATGTGAATCTCAACATGTTACTCTAAATTAATTTTGATGGGTTTTAATGATGTTACTTAATTGGGATTGAGGATGTTGTCAACCATTCTCAATGTTTCACAACCACCATGATAGTAATTAATTTTATTCCTTTGAAGTAGGGAAAAACTGGCTTTACGCAAAAACTGTAACCATAGAGCTTTCCACCAGCCAAATATGCATATAGTATAGCCGTTGCATTCCATTACTCTCTATGTGTTATCTTGCCAGCATATTCCATGTGCTGACCCGTTTCGGGCTGCAACGTTAATGTTGCAGACTTTTCAGACAATGATTAAGGAATTTTAGGTCGTGGTTCTATACTCAGTGATGCCGTTGGAGTTGATGGACTCACTTTTCTTCCAAGCCTTCCGCTGTTATCGTCACTAGATGGCCTTAAGCCATATTTATTGTAATAAGTTCTCTTTTGAGACACTCGATGTAATAAGTGTGTGATTGCTACTCTGCTATAAATCCTCCGAGTACTGTGTGGTGTCAGCATTACTGATCCAGGGATGACACCGGAGCACAGAGATCAGACTGTTTGAGGTCTGGTCGCTACAGAGATGGTATCAGAGCACACGCTGACTGTAGGACACGACCACTAAGCTAAAGACCTAGATCACTAGATCACTCTCTTCTCTTCTGACTTCTCATCTTTTCTACTCTTTAGGATGGCGGATGCAAGGAACAAGTTCACACAACCAGATGAAGATACACCCTTTGGACGCCACTTGAAGAAAGTCACTAGATACCTGAACATAGGAATACCAAGCTTCACGGGAACCTACAACGCCACTTTACCTGAAGAAGAGCGCTGGATGATACAAGTTCAAGTTCCAGGAAGGACGTTCATGCCAGTCACTGAGCCCATAGATTTTTCTTTTGATGCACCAACGTGGAGTCTAGGGAAGAGCATGGCAGCTCACATCGCCATGGGATGCATTGGAGAAGTCTACAGCAAGGATCTCAAGGATACTATCTACCAGATTTGTGGGCGCCGAGATGAACACTGGGAGATGATTAGCACCAGGAAAGATAGATCAATAGCAACTTTTATCCAGGAGTTAAACCAGCACATTCGACGACAGGAGAATCAGATGTGCGCCGACATGATAGATCTAAAGAAGGCTAAGACTAGAATCAAGGAACTAGAGGAAGAACTCAAGGCTACACGTGAAGATTATGAAGAAGAAATTGAAGTATTGGTGGATAAGAATGCCGACCTAACAAAGAAGATTGGAATATTTATGGGAGGCCCGACACCAGTAGATGAAGACGAGGAACCCAAGGAGATTAGCCCGAAAGACTACATCATCATTGACGCCACCGACTCGGAACAAGATAGTAGTGATGATGACTATGTGGATGAAGCAGGAGCAGATATCATGAAGTCTACAACCGTAGAATATTTCTAGTAGACCACCTCATCAGTAGTAGTATTCCACCATGTAAATATAGTAGTCCGAGCACTTTTGCGATAGCTAGATCGATTGTATGCCTTTGTTTGATTGGTTGCCCGCCCCAAAAACACTCCCCATCGCGGGTCCGCCGCCGCCCCGGCCATCCCTCTAGCCCCCCCCCCCCCGTGCCGAGCTTTTTCTCTGGCGATCCCCACGCCACCACCCCACCAACGCCCCGCCACCACCGGTGACCACCGCCCCCATCCTGAACCCTAAGATAGATAGTGGGGTACCTCTCCGGCGAGCCCCCTCCCCGCTGCGGCTGGTTCTTCCTTCACCCCGGCGAGCCCCCCACCCCCACCCCCTAAAAATTGACTGACCCAAAAGTCGATTCAGTCGACTGAAGTGTAGCTAAATCGGAGCAGCATCACAAGCAAGAGCAAGAGCGAGAGCAGCAGCGCGAGCAAGAGCAATAGCAAGAGCAGACTAGGCAGGGGACCGAGAGCAAGAGCAGAGCAGCAGCGTGAGTGAGAGCTAAAGCAGTAGCATCTCCTACTGATGTGGACGTCACCGCCGAGGGAGCAACGCTGTGGAGGAAGTGGCCGGCGACGCCGCCGTGGATGGAGCCGCGCCATGTCGGCTCGGGACTGAGCGCCGGCAGCACCGTGAGATCGAATCAAGAAGAAAATGCGGCGATTAGTGTATAACCTCTTTGGTGGCGCCGATTAGGCCGCAGCTTCATCCGAGGAACCGGTGATGGTGATGCTCTTCCAGTGGTGCAGGTGAAGACGGCGGTGTGGGAATGGAGGTGGCGCGAAAGACGCGGGGAACATCGGGGCGGGGTGGTTGAACCGGCGGGACGATGAGATCGACGACGGATCCTCATCCGGTATGGTGGATGAGGGACGTCAAAGTGTTGTTGTGGATGACGTCTTCGGGGAAGAGGCTCCGGCTAGGTGGCGGAAGGAGCAGGGTGTGGGGTTTCGTCGCGGGTTTTCGCGGCCTCGGTGTACGAATGGGTGGGCGGATGGGATGGCAGTGGGGAACCATGGCTTAGAGACGCGCTTGTCCAAAATGTGGGGTAAGTTACGAAAGTACCCCCACTGATTTGAGGCGGTTCTTTCGGTTCAAGGGTACCCCGGGCATTTCGCATGTCGGGATTTCACAGGAGGTGGGAGTTTTCACGCGCGTTGTAATTTCGGAATAGCAAGGCACAGGTTGAGATGGAGGGAGTTGTCGGAGCACAACGAGACAAAGATATATCTTAAATATTTCGGGCTAACAAGGCGCGGGTTGAAGAGGCGGGACTTTCGCAGCACGATAGACAGAGACACTAGCTTGAATTTTCAGCATAACAAGGCGCGGCTTGAAATTTCAGAAGAGAGTAAGGTACATGTGCATTGCACGCATGAGATTTGGCAACCAAATTATGAATAAATACCACATTATAGCATGCAACCTTTGAGTCATATATGCATGATCTAGATGTTCGTTTAATTCTTATAGTTCATTTCATTCAAAACCATCTAGTTTTTATAAGAAAGCTAATCTATTTTAAGATTCATGGAATTATGCGTCGTAAGACATAAAGTAAAAACAAATAATGGCAAATCATGTAGAAAAACATTTTTGCAATTCTGATACGAAAGATTCTAGAACAAATAAGAAGCGCTTGTGTTTTGATGTTTGTGCATTATGCTTAAATTTAACCATGGAGTCTTCTAGATTATACATGTGGCAAAATCTGGTGGAATCTAGATGATATCCAACGGCCAGTAGTGCTCAAATTTGCCATCTTTGGACCATCGGATTCGCCTCATCCAATGACCATCTTTCAAAGTTAAAGTTACCCGCACACAATATAAAAAATATAAAACATAATATATATAGGGGTATAGATATACATATGTGATGTGAAAGCCGCCCATTATCTCCAATTAGAATAGTGTGTCCATGCACGGATGCAACGTGGCCAAATGATGTCTACCATCAGGATCTCAAATTCAAATCAGTATGACCTTGTTCAATGTGTATACATTACAACATGCTCATTTCCAAACCACACCGCACAGATCTCCGTTATATTCATGCATGCATGGGTTTCAAACATCACAATCTCTTATTCAAATATTTGAATTCAACTTTACATTGATTATGACCTCACCTATTCTTTTACACCCACACAGTAGTCTTCTCTTTATAATTCTACCACTAACTTTCTCTCGTGCATGCATGCACACACACTACCAGTCGGCATTATCCATCGCATGCATGCAATCTTTTTCTTCAGGTCGGTCTCCCATGAAGGCACACACCCACACACATCCCCCTCTCCATCATATCGGGCATTCTTTATCTCTCACGCGTGCATGCGCAATGATCGATGTTCCTCTATGTATGTGTGTATATAGCTAGGTCTTTCATAGTTTTCCACACAAACCGATCAATCGATATATCCAGTGAGGTCTCACCCTCTTTCCCACGTCCACATCGATCAATCTATACCTCTCTATATAGGATTAACATTTATAGCTAATACACCCACATTAATTATATATCCAATGTCCCCCTCTCATCATACATGCCTTCCTCTTCATCTCTCAAACGCGTGCACAATGGCGAAGACAGGGGCAGTAAGGGCCTTGCCCCCCTCCCCCTAACATCACTATATATCAAGGCTAATATGAATCTGATCATTAGACAATTGCTGCTAAAAATGGTTTAAGTTCATGAATTGACCCTCCTCATAAAGGATTAGCAATGCTTGGCCCCCTAGCTCATTTATTTTTCATGGCTCCTCCACTGCGCGCAACAGCGCACGTGTTCGCCCCCTCTCTCTAAATATCGATCTCGCACTTGTGCATTCCTTCATAGTCTCCCTCCACTCGGCCCCTCGCACCATCTTCTAGTCCCCCACCGGATTTTGCCACATGTACAATCTAGCGGACTCCATGGTTGAACATAAGCATAATGCACAAACCTCAAAACAACAGTGGTTCTCTTTTGTTCTAGAATCTTCCGTATCATAACTGCCCAAACTTTTTTTCTAGTTGAATTGCCATTATTAGTTTTTACTTTATGCTTTACAACGCACAGTTCCATGAATCATAAAATAGATTAAGGGCTTCTTTGATTCAAAGGATTCTCAAAGGAATTTTGGAGGATTCTAATCATTAGGAATTTTTCCTATCTTGGTTATTTGATTCGTAGGATTGTAAACCATAGGAATTTTTTCATATGATTCATTTGCACTAGATTTCATAGGAAACATCCCATCCACTCAAACCTCTTTGAAAGAATTCTGCGTTTTTTCTATGCACAATCAAACACTCATACAATCCTGTAGGATTCAAGACGACATTCCACTATAATCCCATGTTTTTCCTATTCCCGCGTTCTTAGCTTTTTTATAAAAACTAATTGATTTTGAATGAGATGAACTATAAGAATTAAACGAAGGGCTACATCAGGCATATATGACTCAGAGCTTACATGCTATAGTGTGGTATTTATTCATAATTTGGTTGCAAAATCTAATGCGTGCAATGCACGTGTACCTTACTAGTACTTCGAGTATGTGCAAAACACGTAAATTAGAATACCAATGGCACGCTACACAGTGTCTCTCTTACAGTTCATGAAGCCACGTGGCACATGTGGAGGCGTTGTCGCGACCTCCTTGCGTGGATTGATCACAGTGACGTGCTGCTGGTTCCAGAAGAATGTACTCGTCCTCCCTGAGCCATACTGACGGTACATGCACGAAGCGAAGATGTGCACGCACGCCACACATGCACTCATTCCCTCACACGCACACGCGGGTACACGGGCGGACGCAATTTTGTACCAAGATCCACCCCATGTGATAATTTGACGCGTGTAAAGTCGTTCACTTTATTGATGGTCAATTAATACAGCGCATGCAAATTGAGTGGACGTGAAGAAAGACATTATTACTGCACTGCGCGCATGCGAGTAGTTAAATCGTGGGTTGCTAGTAGTACTTCCATTGGTCTCCTTCGTATTTTGTGCCAATTTTTGACAGTAACATAATATTTACGCATTTGAGCAGTGTAGTACTTGAAATTTATGTTCCGCTAAACTCACCGGGAGCCGTTTCGGGCCTCGAAACCAAAACCATCAATTAATCTTTACCTTGTTCCCATCACATTCGAAAGCCTTCTCACACCTACTAGTATGTACCAAACCTGAACGTGTTCCCACTATGCAGGTATTAGTACTAGTGCTAGTACTTAGGTTATAAAAAGGGGAACTACCTAACTGAAAATTACTCTACCTTTTCTCCTCATAAGTGCTTCTTCTTCGTTCGTCGTTGCCATGGCCAGTGAGCAGAGCTCTACGTCGAGAACTACTTGTTACAAGGGAGCGGCAACCAAGGCTATGGAAAAAAAGAGAGGGTTCGCCGCCACGCAGAGGCTTCGAAAGATCTATCACGGGCAGGCGATGGCTCCCAGGAGCGCCCTAGCCGCGGAGGCGAACATGCCGAGCCGGCGGACTTGGAGTCGTTATCCCTCGACGACATGCCCGATCAACTCAATAAGCACCTCAATAAGCAGAAGGAGTTCATCAAAGGCTTGATGGAGTTGCTGAAGGACAGCCTCAATGACATGCCTGCTGAGCTCAATCAGCAGGGGGAGTTGACCGCCGGCTTGGTGATGCCGCTGAAGAAGAGCATTGCCTCGGAGAAGAAGGCGACCGGCGAAATCCTGCGACTTCAGGAGGACAAGGCGAAGCTCTGCCATGAGATCGACCTGTTGAAGGAGAAGAACGCCGACTGGAAGAAGTTGCATGAGAATAGTAGTTCCTCGATGAAGATGATGTAGGCCCTCTCCATGGAACAGAAGGAGGAGTTGGCAAAGCTCCGCATCTTGCACTCGGCTGCTGTCAAGGTACGTAATGCGGCCGTGGAACAGATGATGAAGGCTCGCGTCGAGAAATCCTGCGTCATGGACAGAATGAAGAGTATGGCAGAGGAGACGTGCAAGGAGATCGAGGTCGTGGAGGCGATGAAGAAGCAGTTACGACTCTGCGGCGAATTAGATCATTTGGGGTGATAATCTTCCTTCTTGTTTTGCTCGTGTGTTTCATCTTTTGCTTCGGGTGTTTCGCCGCACATTTCACGTTCTCTGCGAGGCATGAATAGAACAATGGTTTTTTTGAGGGAATGAATAGGACAATGCTAACAATGAGATGACTAGCAAATTAGATCATTTTATCGCCATATGGCACTGGGTTGCCGTGTTTCGTGCTCTTCCGTCGCAGTACTACTCCAGTGGAAAACTTGAGTATACCGCACGGTTCTTTGCTCCTCCTCGATCAGGTCGTCGGCGCATTTATACTAGCAATCAAATCACAAGGCCCCGCCTTCTAGCAGTAATGAGCCATCAAATCACAAAGGCCCTCGCCTCTCGTGAAACCGACCAAGCTAGACTGCCCCGCCCTCTAGCCTTTTAAAAAATGTATACTTTTGTACAGCAGTAGTATCGATGGATTGCGCCATGGAGCAAAACTTGAAATTAAAAAAAGGTGGTACATATAGAGAGTGCTCGTCGCCAAATTATGCATATAGTACTATTAAAAGGCTAGTCACAATAATGGTGTCCAGCACAACCCACCCCTCAAATAAAACTAAGAGGGTGCTTGGATACGTTTTAGTCCATGACTAAAAGTAGTGGGACTAAAACATGCTAGCCTCACCCATGCTTGGATCCAAATACTAAAAAGGCTAAAATCAAGTTAATGAGCATTTATTATCCTCCAAACCCTCCAATCCAGAACCCGCCTGTGTTAAATGAGAGGAGTTAAATGAGTAGAGAGAGGACTAATCCACATTTTAGTAGGGGTGCCCCTGACTAAAAAAAATTAGTCTCAAGACTAGTTTTAGCCGCCTCTTTAGTCAGGGGTGCTTGGAACTTTTGCCTCTTAAAGAGACTATTTTTAGTCAGACTAAAATAAGTCCCTTGGATCCAAGCACCCTCTAAGCATCCTGGAATTCTTTGACAAACTAAGCACCCTGAAATTCTTTGACAACTAAACTGCTGGCTATATGATGTTGGCCATATATATTGTACGTATATAATGTGAAGAAATGAGTGGTAGTACTATACCAACTAAAATATGAAATGTAGGAAATGCTAGTATGTACATACTGAAGAGTTAAAGTAACGAGAAGAAACATAACATAGTTCTGCTGGGGGCTCAGCACAACACATCCCTCAAATTAAATTAAGCACACCTGAAATTAAACTTTGCAACTATTCCAGTAGACACTGCATTAGAACCACCAGGAGCAACGACACTGCCACCTTACTCGGAGTCCTCGTCCACGTCCTTGACTTCGTCCTTATCCCTCTTCCTCTTGGCCAATACTTCTTTGCTTGAACTGCACACTTGGTTGTTGCTCTTCATCCAACCCTTGTAGATATTGAAGCAAAGGTAGCCATCCATTGTAGCGTAGTGGATGTGGTCTATATCTAGTACATTCCGCTGCCATGCATGACGATGAAACGTGTATGGAGGTTTCTCTAGTTTACCGTACGAAGGATGAACCATGGCTCCTGCCAGGGTCAGCATTGAAGGCTGACGAGAGGACACCGGCCGATTCTTCTGGAGGTCGAAGGGGTTGCCTACAACGAGACCTATCCGACGCAGGACATCCCTATCGTTCTTAAAGTCTACAGTAACGAATTTCACTGTTTTGTCCTTGAGGAAGTACTTAAAATCCTGGCACTCAACGTCGGCATGGCATATGTGGTAGACCAAGCAAACATTATGTACGCAAACCTGGATCACGGCGGGCTTCTTACTTTCTTCGTCCTTTAGATCCTTCTCTGGTCCCAGGACTGTGGTGTACTCAACATCTAGCCCAACGACCCACTCATCATCTGAGTTTTCAAACATGCGTCTGAAGCGAGAAAGGCATCCTTTCACGGTTGCGGAAGAACGGGTGTAGATGACGTCGAACTCATCGTCAGTGATGGTTCTAACCTTGTACTCACCGCCGATCATGGAGATTTTGGGACGCCATGGATTTGGGAGGAGGGTTAGGATTAGTGGAACTGCCGTAATGTGAATGGACGGGACGACCAGGAGCGAACTATCGTAGTATTGAAGGACGTGCGGGGACGAGTAGGAGCGAACTGCCAGCGTGTGAACGGCAGGGTAGTGGCTTTCCATTCTCCCATGATACGGGCTTCCGATAGCCCTTGGATCTGAGATCGAACGGTTGCATGGCATGATTCTAGACCTATGGGTCAATATCCTATCCTGGAGGGTTATTCTGCAAATTTTCAGCAACTTAGCATGCGACAGTTTGATCTCAGATCCAAGGGCTGCCAGCAGCCCGTATCATGGTCGCGCCTACCACGACCGTCGCGTCGCTCGCGCGGTCGCGCCCTTGGAGATTTAACATAGTGTGTTAGGCTATCTCATGTTGGCATGTCATACATAGTCATCACTTAGTCACTCATACTACAACAAGGTTGGCTATAAGTGTATTTTTTACTCCTCTCTATATCTTTCTTCGTAATGGAGGTGGTCAGGAATCGGGAGACTCACGCCGGTCGTAGTGCCGCAGTTAAAATGATAATGGCAAGTAAAATCACGGGGCCCCACCTGTCCAGCAGTAACTCGCTGTCAAATCACACAGCCCTACGTTTGCAGCAGCCTACTCCCTCGTCTTCTCGCGTCTTTGTCGAACCGACTAGGCGGAACTGCCCCGCCACCTATCGTGCAGGAAAAGCCCTGCCCTCGACTTTTAAATAGTATACTGTATACTAATTTTGTGTCCATGGATTGCGCCCGCGCCATGGAGCAAAGCGTCTAGAAAACGACGGTACACATGTAGGGAGTATACAGCACGCCCGTCGCATTCGCGTTGCACCCCAGACGGTCGGTCGGTCCGGCATGCTGCTCTCCGAATGGAACGCGCATCATATTGCGTTTGCACACACATGTGGGACGGCAATTGAGAACCGACCATAGGCACACTCCCGGGCCCCGCAAGTCGGGTGACTTAATAGAAGAGGGAGACGAGCGATAGTACTCGAGAAGTGTTGTACTACGTTGGTGCCTGGACGATCCCTGCAAGACACGAAAGATCAGTTCGTCCATGCATGTGACCAGACTCCAGCACACACGCCTGGATTGGCTATACCGAACAAAAATGGGACCAACCCAGATATCCTGTTCTGATGTTTGTTGCCCCGAGCCACTCTTATATAATGCCACTGGTAAAATGTAGCAGCCGCACTGTTAAAAGTAAGGACACGTTAAACCAATGTTGTTTTCAATGTAATGCCTCCAGTAATATGAATCAATGGCACTTCTTTACATGTCCTGCTAAAATTTCCCATTAAGATAAGTTGGTTCTTTTTGTTAGAAATGCAACTGTCCTGGTCCGCCCACTCTCCCGTGCCCAAAGTAATGTCATATTTAACAGTTGTCATAGTTAATCCTAATGCCCACACTAATATCTAGCAATGCCAGTGCTTTAGAAATTGCTACTGTCCTTGTAGGATTGACATTCAAATAAGGAACATGCTTCTTTTCATTTGATGCATGTTTCATCACTTGTTAGTCACCCTCCTTTCCACCTTTTTTGTGCAAATAGAGATATACATTTCACGCTCGATCTTAGTTGAACTGCACAAATGATATCCAAATTATAGTTGAGCATTCCAGGAGCTTCACAACCAACCTTGATGTTGCTCAATTTTATTGCAACTAATGAAGAAGAAGCTCTGTGGGTTTCGTCTTCTGATGGAAATGGAACCGGGGCTGGAGCCCTTTTCTTAAAATTTTTTGAAGAAGAAGCTGCTAACTCACAGGACATTGTGAACTGCACCAAAAGGTCCCATGAATTGAATCATTCATGTTGGTGACTGAAAGAGCCAGCTTCAGCATCCCAGTCTAAGCACCCCCGGCCTCCATCCTTGCGACGCATGGTACACCTCATTTGCCACCTGCTCGACCCTAGTGTCATTGATAAAATGAAGTAATAATACAGTTAAAATAGAGCGAGTGTCATCTCTATCATTTCATTTCCAATGTAGATAAAGAAAGTACTTCTCTTTGTTAATGTATGTTTCATCAACTAGTCCCATTGTTAATGTTTAAGCGTTTCTGCAAACTGGGGTGCTTAATTTTAGTTGATATGTACAAAAATAGAGATTTGAATGTCTCAAGGCGCCTCCTTGTACTACCGCTGTACACTGATGTTCATCACTGGCAGAAGGTGTATCTGGGAGACTTGGGACGATGTCCAGTATGAGGCATACCGTATGAGGCGTCGCAGGGCCCATCTCGCCCTCACAGCATGGCATACTATGATACTATCGCAATATTTTCTTCTATTTATTTTGTGTGTTTCATCAACTAGTGCCACTATAATGTAATCATGCTTTTTCATTATCTGTGCAAACAGGGTTATTCAGTTGCATTTTGGTGGAACTGCACAAATGTACGTATGGAACCGCCATATATGCGGAGTGCAAGGTGTGCCAAGTAAAAAATTACCGACACCAACCATGCTGCATGCACGCATTGGCATCCACCACCACCAGTGGGATGTGTGGCGCTCTGTGGACGGATCTTTCTCAGCAGCAAATCATCTAACCAAATACTAGTAGCTTATATTGGCAGTTTTCTAGGGAGTACTCCTTTCTGAAAGAAGCACTAATCTATTTTTCTTTATTTGTACACTGTGTCACAACTTTGACCCAATGGTCCAGAGGTATTTTAGAGTGATTGGCGTAGTACGCGTAGACTGATTGTAAGCATGATTTTCATTAGCTGTCACACTGATTGTAAGCATGAGCAGGTGGAAGATTAGGTTAGTGTGAAGCTTACCTTAAACCCTACCGCCGCCGTTGAAACGAGGCGAGCGTCGAGGGAACCATGGAGAACGGCGGGGAAGCGACGTCGCACCATCCGACCTCCTGTTGCGGTGGGAGAACGAATACTCATGTGGCTCCGGCTGGCTCTGCACCCTCATGAACGGCACACCATACTCGATCGATTCATTATCCTCTAGGTGCTCGACCTTCGACCTGCATGCTCACCACCTTCTCCTGACTGGCGCCTCGTGCGAATCTGTCTGCTCCATCGCCCAGAGGATATACTCGATGAACTTGGAGGACTGCAGCGTGACTACCACCGAGGAGTACATGTACATCGCCGCCGTCTCGCTCTTTCGCATACATTGCCACATGGCCCGCACCGTCCTCGAAATCTTCCACTCATTGTCAAACCAACTAAGGATCTCCTTCGACCTGGCTAACTTTGCCTGGTCGCCGCCGGCGATCTGCCTGATTTGTTGCTGCATCTTCTCCATAGATGTCCTTCTGAGTGGTCCGGTGCTAGCTTTGGAAGATGGGAGGAGAGATGGTGGTCTTGCAATAGAGAAGAGGGAGAGGCGAGACGGTGGTTTTGGAATGGAGATTATGGAGAGGAGAGGAGGTGGTTTTGCAATGGAGAAGATCAGAAGAGGGAGAGGCGAGACGGTGGTTTGGAATGGAGATGATGGAGAGGAGAGGAGGTGGTTTTGCAATGGAGAAGATCAGAAGAGGGAGAGGCGAGACGGTGGTTTTGGAATGGAGATGATGGAGAGGAGAGGAGGTGGTTTTGCAATGGAGAAGAGGGAGAGGAGCGTGCGACAGCGATTTAGGATTGGACGCGAGGGCCGGCACGCTGTGACTGGATCAAAATCAAAATCAATTTACCCTTCAATTAAGAAAGCGACCCCACATTAACTAGTCTCCCTTTTATTCTGGGTCATAATTGACCATAATTTTCGCACATAAAATATATGGTATACGTTGCAAAAATAATATAATTTGAAAGTACATTCAGATATGAACCAAACGATACAATTTTTGGTGACATGCATTCACATTTTGCTTGTCAAATACAGTACGTGGTCAAACTTTGACCCAAAATACGCAAAACAACAAAAAAATACTTCCAAGACCAGAGCCGCTCTTCCGCTCTTCTCCTCTTAAACCACCGCCGCTCCTCTCCTGTTCCAATCTAAAAGTAACGCCGCTCCTCTCCTCTTCCATTTCAAAACCATCGCCCCTCCTCTCATGTTCCAGTCCAAAACCAGTGTCGCTCCTCTCCCATTCTAATCCAAAACCAGCGCTGCTCCTCTCCTCTTCCATTCAAAAACCACTGCCGGCGAGTGAAGGTGCTGTGGAGAAGTAGATCGATGGAGGAGTACAACCGACACGTGAGGATCGCAGACGGCGACCCTGTGAAGCTAGCTAGGATGTTGGAGATACATTCTTGGTTTGACAACAAGGACCAACTAGCGGTGACGGCGACATCCATGGCCAAATATCTGCAACAGAGCGAAAGGCGGTGATACTTCCGGAGGGAGTCGCGCCGGAGTACATAAAGCTGCTCCTCTGGGCAATGGAGCAAACAGATTCACCGAATCCGATCGTGAGGGAGCGGTGGTGGGAGTATCGATCCCAGATGGAGCATCCACCAGAGATTGAAGGATCGAGCATCTACAGGGTGACGTTTGTGAGGGTGTCCTGCCAGAGCGAGCCGGTGGAGCCTTCGTCGACTGAACCCAACTGCAAGAGGAGAAAAGCAGTTGGCCCGATGATGCTTCCCCGCCATCGTCTCCCTCGCCATTCACATCATCTCACGGGGCAGCTGTCTACCGCTGAGGAATAGGAGGGGGCTGCCCACCCCCCCAACCCAATAGTCGGGCAGGTTGTGAATTGTCAGGAGGAGCTTAGGGTTGTCAGTATTTGCAGGTTGTGAATTGTGTTTTGTGTTGTGTATTTTGAGAATACTTTCAGATATGAATGTCTTTTGAATTTTAGATTTGCAGTATTGAGCATATGAAGTATTTTATGAATTCTAGAGATCTATTTTTAGCACTTAAAAAAATGTAGTTTCATAGGAGTATAAAAGTGCAGACAATGTGATTCTCAGAGAAGAAACTGCAAGTTTCGGTTTCAGATAAGAAACTGCAAGTTCAGTTTCAGATAAGAAACTGCAACTTTCAGAGGCACAACATTTATATTAACAGGCCTTTTCAAACAGGGTTAACATCATGTTGGAAGTTTTATTCATGGTCGAAAATGGAACTACCAGCCAGTTAACATCATGCTGATCAACATTCATGCATAGCACATCTTCATATGATGCACAGTCAAAATGCCCACACAATGTCTAGTGTGCAAAACACAGAGAAAACGAGGGACAAAGTTTTGGCAAGTGTTGGACGTGGTTTTGGGCTGCCCCGTATAGCCTTTCATTTTAACATGCGCAGCCCACGACCTCGGATGGGAGGTCCATAGGCCTGTTTGTATTTTCTTAGGGCCATCATGTATCGACCGGCCTATGGACCTCCTATCCGAGGTTTTATTTTTGGCAGCCCAATTTATGTATTTTTTTGAAGAAAACACAGAGGTCTATTCTATTTTTCTATATAAGAATAGAAACGCCAGGTCCAACTTATGTTTTCCTTCTAACTATATTATATATATATATAAATTATTTTATATGTTATTATATATCATTTTTATTGTCATCATATATTTAACAGATACTTACATATGTAAGAAAACAATATCCCACATCTTATTAACTTATAAAAATAATTTCTTAACAAATAAAATCATGGATTGTTTTGGCACGAAAATCCTGGTGATTGTGTACAAAAGCTTGGTAAGATTTAAGGACGAATGTAATAATATCACTTATTATTTAAATATATTTATAACAAAATGCTCAGCCCCTTTTTATTTTTTGATAACATTGCTGGCCCAACCCAACATTATAATTAGAATCAGCCAAGCAAAATCATGTATTTCAAGACAGTGCAAATGGCCTGTAATTTTATAGGAAATAAAATAAATGGGTCGCATGGACGCTACATTATTTGTTCACCCAGCCCAGCTAATGGCTGTAATTCAAAAAAAAGATCAAATTGACTGTAAATTCTACCGCACAAAAAAGATTGTAAATTCTGAAAAATGGGTTGAATACGTGCCACTTTTTTGGATGCTGAAATATGGGCCAATAGGTCAAAGCCAACGCAAGTCGTTGTCAATTTAGTCAACAAATGATTCTGACATGTTAGCCGTTGGATTTACATCCAACGACCGGCATCCATCTTCAATCTCTCGTCTTCTTCCTCCAGTGCCGCCGGGACCACCTCCCGCCTCCTGCTGCTAGCAGCTCTGCTTAGCACGCTTCCCTATGAAGCGCTACTCCATCATTGGCCAGGCCATCCCTCCACCCCTCCACAACTTTTGTTCTTCTCCACCGACTGCCGAACCACACCGCACTACAACCAGTTAACCCTCATACACCTCTCCGTCTACGACTCTACTCCCGCATCTTCCCATCTCCGGCTTGTTGCTGTCCGGGGCCTCGCCGTTGTCCACCACCTTGGATGCGCTCGGCGCGGCGTGGTTAACGTACGATACCATCGAAAGTATACTATACGTGGAGAGGCTGACAGCTGGGTCCACGGCCGCACACAAGGAAATGCCTCCTTATTACGTGCAAAATAATGATTCCTCCACCTGACATCTGGGACCCACCGAAAGGGCCTCTGTATTTCGCGAAAATAACGTGCCCCCGCTGACATGTCGGACCCACCAGCTATCTTCGCACGCAAGGAAGTGCCTCCTTATTACGCACAAAAAATAAATATTCCCCCTGCCAGCTGGAACCCAGCATAGTGGGAGGCTGACTTGTGGGCCTACCACTACAAGAAATCAGTTAATACATGACGGAACCAAACCGTCATGGCTGGGCACAAAACCATCATGGATGGCCACGCGTGACGGATTCGAAATCCGTCATGTATATCACGTCATAATTTGACCATCATGCGCTCCATGACGGAGCTACCAATACCTCCATGACGACTCTTGACCGTCATGTATGGCACTTAACTGACGTGCTAACAATGATGTTAACGCGCATGCCACGTCATCATCCGACATGGCAGCCAACATGAATCCAACATGGCAGCCCATCTAGTAATTAGCCCATAGACAATTTCGGTCCGCTGTTTTCGGCTTCGGCCCATGTGATCATCAGCCCAGTTAAAATCTCAGCCCGCTGAAGTTGTGGCCCAATTAGAATTTTGGCCCCCTCATTTCCATTAGATGCAACTTTGGCCCACCAATTATAGTCTAGACCAATACCTATTATTTTGTGTCTGTTAACATTTCAAGCACGTACTTTTTTTAAAGATTTTTGCTCACATCATAAAGTTAAAAAATCACACAAACATAAATTACAACCAATAATAAAAAGGAAAATGAAACCCACTAAAAAAATTACATAAATGCAAGTTACAACCAAGTCATGCTCGTTGATTTTTTTTTGAGAAAATGGAAGCAGAGTACAACATCATGACGCTGAACTTATTAGGCTAGGATCCACCAGATCCAGTACCACCATCGTCTTCCATTTGCTAAAAAAAGAAAAAAGCCATCATTTTTAAACCACGGAAGAACGCCTAGGAGGGGATCTCGCCGCATATGGTGCCCCTAGATTCTGGCTCCTCAAGCACGCATGGGAGGGGATCACGTGCACGACGCCGCCTCGGTGCCCATCGCCATATAGCTCGCGTCCGCTCCGCCCTGCACTTTGGACGCGTTGCCGTGGAGGGGCGGTCACGAGCCCGTCGACGTCCCAGTACCCATTTTCGGGCGACCTCGAGCATGCTCGTCGGGTATTCTGCCGCGCCAGACCCATCCAAGTCTGCGAGCCCGTCGCCGTTCCCGTTCGCGGCCTGCAGCGACTCGGGCACAGGCCACATCAACGGTACCAGCGCCAGGTCGGCCTTTGGGGGCGTCGCTGCTTATATGGACGAGGCAGTCGTCGAGGCGGCAAGCGCCTTGCAGCGACACGGGCACCAGTCGCGGCTGAACGGGAAGCCATCCCGCTGGCGCCATAGCCCCGTCCGCCAACGCTCGGGAAGTGGAGATCGTCGCACCGTTTGGCCGTGCGTCCGCCACAGCACTGCTCCCCGTCGACCGGTCGATGCAAACCCCTCGGTGGCCCAGCGCGGTACACGCAAAGGATTCGATGGCGGCATGGGCGTCGTAGACTCGTGGGGGTTGTGCTTGCCTTCGGTGAGAGGACATGGAATGGGGATGGTGGGGAAGGAAGATGTGGATTAGGGGAAGGATGAAGGAAGGCGCTGCGAGGATAGGATCTGGAAGGATCGAGGGATATGTCTCGTGGGTGGAGAAGAAACACAGGAGATGGGAACCAGTCTACCACCGTTGGATTGGAGAGGATCTGACGGCTGTGACCAGCGATCCGCGTGAGGGTAGAGTGAACCAATCAGATGCCACGGTTTTCTTCACGCGGGATACACATGCATACTCAGCCAGGAACCTAATGGGCTCTTGTTGACTCTCGGCCCAGCTGTGAGCAAGGCAGTCCAGATTTTGAACTTTTTTTCCATTTCGCAAATAACTAAGTAAGGCACCGTTCTAAAACAATTTGCAAAAAGATTACCATATGACCACAGCACACCTCCTACATCTACATACTACATATATTTTATTTTTAAAAGTTTCAATATTTTTCAAAGTGGTTTAACATATTGTTATCATTTCATTGGAGTTTCAATAAACTTTGAATTTTTTAATACTTGCTATAGTTTAAATGAATTTATGTCTCCTTATTGATTAAGTTAATTTGAGCTGCATGTAAATCAAATAAGGTTAACATAAAATCACAAACCAATAATTAGGAACATATGTGTTGTTCTTTCTCATAGCTTAAAATAGTTGAAACATCTCCCCTGTCATAACTTAAAATTATGTTGGGGATAATTCAAAATTCTATTGGCAACCAATCAAGAATAATAATAATAATAATAAGATATATAAATGTGGTCATGTACTGAAATCTATATTTCCGATCACAAGATCTTTTTCAAACAAATTTTACAAAAACAATATTGGAGGAGTTATGATTTATGTTAGCTCGTAACCTCAAAATAGATTAAAAGATCACATGATAGTTAGGGATAATTCAATCTTTACCTAATGAACCACAAAATATTTTTGTTGAAGTTGAGAAGCACTAAATATAACATTTATTATACGTATAGTATATTAAAAAGTGTTGTTTAGTTGTCTATCCAAAATAGGTTGAACAATATTATCCAATCATTAGAATAACCAAAGAACACTTTTCAAAAATATTTTGAGTTTTTACACATATTGTTTTGAGTGAAAATCAATCAATTGTGTTTTTTCTAGATTTAAAGTATACCATTATAACTGGTAAATATTTTCATATATTAGTCATATTTTTAGTGAACAATTATTTAATGTATGGATTTTACTTAATCAATAAATATTTTCAACTCACTGGTGACCTAGCCATTGTCAACGATGTGTGGTGGTAGGAAACACTTGCTAGAAATATAGCAATTTTTGTGTATACTGCTTGTGTGTTGTTACGTGAGAGTGGAAGGTACTAAATGTACTAAGTTCTCTGAAAATAATTAATTCGAGGCTAGTGGATGAAGCATATGTCTTTTCGCCTTCAAACATGGCTCGTTCCCTCTCGAAACATAAATTCTTCTTTGGAGATGGCACGGTTTCTAAGCAGCGCAAGTCATAGATTTTGCAAAACCTTCTCAAATCTTTACCACAACCTTTAGGTGTCATATGAGGGTCATGTTTTCTAGACTTCGTTTGCGTTTTCAGAATTAAAAACAAAATAAATTAATTAAATCTATCTAAATTTTCTATAGGTTGTTCGCATATTTTCTACAGGTAGTATTGCCATGCGTACAATTTTTTCAACAGTGTACTAATTCTTTTGAGAATAATAAAAAATGCTTTCGTGCATGCATTCAATAGTATTCTTTTTTTGTGGGAGCATTCAACAGTATTCATGCGAGGGCACCATGCCAAGTTCCATTTTTTTTCAAAATTTGTTTGCATTTTGTAGAATAAAAAAACAATAAACTCCATGTTCAAGGTCGAGTCTGTCACCCTCATGTGTGTAACTCTTTTTATTTTCTTGGATAAGACGCAAATATAGACTCAGTAAAACAAGTAGGGTTTTTCAAACCAAATTGGCCAACTTTTTCATGCACTTGCAATTCAAAATTGAATTGTATTCATTAAATGACACGAAAATGCATGAAATGACTTAAATATGGCAAACGGACCACGAAAAATCTCAATTTTGACATGGATCATACAACGGTGTATATTAAGTGTACGAAACATTTTAAGGTCAACATATGATGCAATGGTAACTTTACCTTCACAACTGACCTCTTCCTTCTCGTAACATAGATTCTTCCTCAGAGTGGCCAATTTCTAAGTAGCGGATACCACCACTATTGTGAAACTTTCTCAAATTTTTACGAGAGCCTCTAGGTATCATACGAGGGCACCATGCCAAGTTTCATATTTTTAAGACTTCGTTTTGATGTAGGGTGGAGACCCTAAGTGGAGATTTTTCACAAATTGGAGGGTGATCCACAAAAAACGCGAAGAACACGAAGAACAAGAGGGGAAATCACAAGAGAAACAATCAAGAACAAGTCCAGGGGCACCGGGGGGTCTGGTCACCTAGGGGTGGATGTGCGGGCACCTGGGGTGTCTAGAGAGCCTCTGGTGCTTCGTGTCTTGGAGCTCTTCCTTCTCTCTTCTTGGTTGCTTGCGACTCCCTGCTAGCTTCCTACGGTCATCTCATTGGTACCTACGAATGCACAATGTTTCTCTTTGAGGTTGAACCCAATTCTCATGTGAATTCCAATGAAGATCGAAGAGGAAAGAGTTAACCTCGGTTTCGATGGCACGTGCGCGAGCTCTTGTCATTGGTCCTTCTCGAGGTGCTTGATGAGTTGTAGTAGACTCCACGGGGATGATGGAGGGATGCTCCGCATCACGTTTGCATTTTACAAAATTAAAAGATTGCCAACGTGTTTACAAAATGTTCGTCAAGCATTAGTTTTTTTGGCAAAGTGTATTTAAAAAAATGTTCAACATATTTTTAGAAAATGTTCAACGTGCATTCAAATATTATTGTGTAAAATTCTTCTTAGATATTTACAAACATCTTTAACATTTTTAGTACATTTCGAAAATTTATTATTATTACACAATTATCAATGTCTTTTTAGAAATTGGTCAACGTGTTTTCAGAAAATGTTCAACGTGCATTAAAAGATTAGTGTGTAAGAAAATTAGTTCATGTTTACCTCTTCAAGGTACAAAATAACAAAAATAGAACAGAGATTTAGAATACACAATAATTGTACAATAAAAAATATTGAAACTTTTATATATAGGGAACACAAATTTAAAAATAAAGAGGGGAAATTAAACATGAACTTGCACAAAATAAAAAAGAAATCCAGTAGAAAACCACCCGGTTCGCGTACAGGGCTGCCCAAATATATGTGAGGCGAGCAATAGACAGAATTGGTATGTATAGGAGAAAGTAGTACTAAGTGTACAAAATTCGTAAAATTTTACTTGATAAACCATAGCTTAGCTAGCATCACGGGCAAGTTTTTTTTTTTCAGTTGAGCACCGCGGGTAAGTGATTACCTCAATTTAGAGGTCAGTGTTCGAACCTGGAGTATCACTTTTAACTAGCGACACAAGGCCCAACTAATAAAACTAGCCATTTAAGGCTGAACTTCTATAGTACTAATAAAACAAGGTGTAATGGCTTCACACATCTGTTGTTGTAGCTCAGTGGCAAGGACTGCCCTCTAGCCTCTTGGCGTCGTGGGTTCGAGTGCCTCCCGGTGCTACCGATTTTTTAGCACGACACGTCTGCAACTAAAGCCCGGTCGCACGACGACCGTCAGTTTGTCCGAGCCAGTACACGGCAGCGTAGTTAAAAAAAATCATGGGCTGGGCCAACCCTATCACGCCACCTCTGCAACTATAAATCCATGACGGTTTCAACATTGTAAAAATGAAAAACAAAACTCTGCATTTTAGGACTAGTCAGATCTACTTAAACTGTCATGGTCTATGACGATTTTTAGGAACGTCATCGGAAATTCGTCATGAATTAACAGATTTCTTGTAGTGTATCAAGTTGACGGGGATGGAGAGCTTTGTCAATTTAGTTAATATGAACGATTCTACCTCCTGTTACCGTATGATGTTCATCCAACGATCGTAGTGCTTCTTCAACCTCTGATCTTCTTGCTCCAGCCGTCCAAACCAGCGCCGGTCGTGCCGCGTGCTCCTGCCTCTCGTGGCTGGCTCTGATGCCGCGGAGGCCTCACCGCCCCCCCACTACTCCCACCGCTGGTCAGGCCATCCCTCTACTCACACACACACCCTGTTATTCTACGGAGACAGCAGCCTTACACCGCAGCCGAACTAGTGAACCCTCGTACTCCTCTTCGCGTGGGCATCCACTGCTGCGTCTTCCCCGGCTCCGAGTCGTCCCCTTCCTAGTCCTCGCCGTCATCCACCGCCATGGTGCTCTCGGCGCGGCGTGGTCAACGTGGTCAAGGAACGATTTCCATCGGACGTGGACTGTACGTGGAGAGGCTGACAGCTGGGTCCACGGCCGCAGCAAGGAAGTGCCTCCTTATTACGCGCAAAATAATGATTTCTCCACCTGACAGCAGGGACCCACTGGACGAGCCATCGTATTTCGCGAAAAAAAATATTTCCCCCTGACTGCTGGGACCCACCAGCTACATTTTCGCACGCAAAGAAGTGCGTCCGGGCAAAAAAAATGATTCGCCCCCCTGACTGCTGGGACCCACCAGCTACATCTTCGCATGCAAGGAAGTGTGTCCGGGCAAAAAAATGATTCGCCCCTTGACTGCTGGGACCCACCAGCTACATCTTCACACGCAAGGAAGTGCCTGACAGTTGGGACCCACCTGGTCGAAGCGTATGTAGCGTTGTCATTCTGGTGGCGAACGTGTACGTACATATATACTGGTGGATGTAGAGGCGTGCACGTGTCGTAGCAGAGGCGTGTACGTGTCGTAGTAGAGGCGCGCACGTAGCATGTACACATACGTACAGCGGCCAGGGTGCAAGAAAGAAAATACGACCACGTATGTGTACATATGGGCAGGGTCTCAAACGCCTACTCGCGCATACGTACGGCCAGGGCTCGTGTACATGGCTGGGTCGGAACGGAGAAACATCATCGTCGTCATGTTCATGGGGAGGCAACGGAATGCGTCGTGTTCATGGGGAGGCAACGAAATGCGTCGTGTTCATCGGGAGGCAACGGAACGCGTGGGACCCAACCGGCTGGGTCGAAACGAAATGCATGGTCGTATTCATCGGGAGGGCTTGGACGGAAGAGGCGATGGAAACGAGGCATGGCGTACCGCACAACGGAGGAAATGAACCTCTTACGTTCGGAACGGGGTCCTGTTGACCGGGAGGTGTCTGGCATACCGCAAAACGGAGGAAACGGACCTCTTACGGTCGAAACGGGGGTCTTGTTGATCGGGAGGGGTGTGGCGTACCGCAAAACGAACGAAACAGACCTCCTACGGTCGAAATGGGGGTCCTGTTGATCGGGAGGGGTGTCGCGTACCGCAAAACGGAGGAAACGGACTTGTGTTGGAGCGCTACGGTCGAAACGAGGGTCCTATTCATCGGGAGGGGTGTGGCGTACCGCAAAACGGGACTCCACGGGCTCCTGTTCATCCTCACCGTCGACCTCCTCCAGCCTCCACGGGCTCCTGTTCATCCAGCCTCCACCGCGCGCTACTCCACCGGCTACTGTTCAACCACCCCTCCACGGGCACCCCTCCATCATCTACTGTTCATCCAGCCCTCCACACCACGGGGTCCTGTTCAACCACCCCTCCACGGGCACCCCTCCACCGTCTACTGCTCATCTAGCCCTCCACCACACCACGGGGTCCTGTTCATCCAGAGGCAACACCATCGCTCACTGTTCATCCAACCCCCCCCACAACGCTCACTGTTCATCCCAGAGGCAGCATCGATCGGCTTCAGTTAGCAGCAGTAGCAAAGGAATCGCTCCATCGGGTTCAGTTAATAGTCATCGATCGATCGCTCGGGTTCAGTAACGCGTAGCCTGCACTGCAATCGCTCGGGTTCAGTTAGAGCCCAACGCCTCGCTCGGGTTCAGTTAGAGCCAATGCCTCGCACACACACGCGTATGTGTACGAGAGAAACGCGCATCGCTCGGCCCCCGACCTCCCACCGTAACTGGGAACTCCCCGAAATTTTCCTCCCCCTCGCTTCTACCATGATTTTTTCCGTCATAGACGGTCCAAAGAATGTCATGCAGCTGCGTCTCCGGCCCGCCCAGGACGAAAAGCCCATTTTATGTCATGATTTTTTGTCATAGAAATAGGAGCCCACCACATCTATGATGATACCGAGTTTTGCCACAATTATCATCATAGAAGTGTCATATGTATGACAGAAAAAAATTTCGTTCGGCCTAAAATGTCACGGATGTGTCTTTTTTTGTAGTGCTAGCCGAATTAACGGGAACGTAGGGCATAAATACAAGAGCCAGGCAACCCAGCTTTTCCAAAACTTAAGTCATATCGATGCATATAATGGCGAAAAAAGGTACATGCGGAAGAATAACACATGTGCGAGGCATAAAGCCCAGAAAGATAATTAGATT
Source organism: Triticum aestivum (assembly GCF_018294505.1). NCBI lineage: Eukaryota > Viridiplantae > Streptophyta > Magnoliopsida > Poales > Poaceae > Triticum > Triticum aestivum. Next base: position 48,656,564 of record NC_057806.1, on the reverse strand, counting down.
AAGCTTATGTATAAGAAGCCCCCATGTATATTGAGCGCGGTTAGCGCATCAAGATTGTGTAATCAAGACACAAGTGTAGCCTTTTAGGACCGTGAAGAGAAAAAGAGAAAGAAAGAGAGAAAAAACATATGTGCAAAAAATTGATGGAGGTAAGGAGACGAACATAGAGTCCGATGCTAGGTGTAGAATCTTCGGAGTCTGGCTACGTTCCATGGGTTTGGCTCGAGTCGATTATCCGATGCATCCCGCAGACGGTACGCTCCATCGGTCAGAGCCTGGTCGATAATGAAGGGACCTTCCCATTTGGGCTTGATCTTGTTCTTTTTCTTCTCCGGTAAGCGTAGAACTAGTTCTCCAACGTTATAGGTTTTGGCCCGTACTTCTCTTCTTTGATACCTTCGAGCCTGTTGCTGATAGAATGCAGAACGGGCCTTTGCTACGTCGCGTTCCTCCTCCAGGGCATCCAAACTGTCATGTCGATCAAGCTTGGCCTCTCTTTCTTCGTACATGCGCACTCGAGGTGAGTCATGAATTATGTCGCAAGGCAGCACCGCCTCAGCGACGTACACCATAAAAAACGGCGTGTATCTGGTAGTGCGATTTGGCATGGTCCGCAACCCCCATAGTACGGAGTTGACATCCTCTACCCAATGCGTGTGTGATTCCTTTAAGGACCGCACTAATCTGGGTTTAATGACGCTCATGATAAGACCATTCGCTTGTTCGACTTGACCGTTAGTTTGTGGATGATAGACAGAAGCATAATCGAGCTTAATGCCCATGTTGCTGCACCAAAGTTTCACCTCATCGGCTGTAAAGTTCGTGTCGTTGTCAGTGATGATGTTGTGAGGGACGCCATAACGGTGTACAACCTCAGATATGAAGTCTATCACCGGTCCGGATTCAGCCATTTGACAGGTTTGGCTTCTATCCATTTGGTGAATTTATCCACCATGACCAGTAAGTATTTTTTCTTATGGATTCCCCCTTTGAGGGGTCCGACCATATCAAGCCTCCAGACCGCAAAAGGGCCAAGTAATGGGGATTGTTTGGAGGGCGGTAGGTGGAATGTGGCTTTGGTTTGCAAAAAGCTGGCAACCAACACAATGTTGGACCAGATGTTGTGCATCTTCCCGGGCCGTCAGCCAATAAAAACCTGTACGGAAGGCCTTGCTTACAAGGGCCCGGGCTGCGGCGTGGTGGCCGCCGAGTCCAGCATGGATTTCTGCCAAAAGCTTCCGCCCTTCCTCTTTGGATATGCACCTTTGAAGGACTCCGGTTGTGCTTTTCTTATAAAGCTCTCCCTCGTGGACCTTGTAGGCTTTAGATCGCCGCACTCTGTAGCGTGCCTCATTTTGGTCCTCGGGTAGTTCCTGCCTAGTTAGGTAGGCCAGGAATGGTTCTGTCCACGGGGTGATGACGACCATTATCACGTGGGCTGAAGGTGTTATTTCGGTGGCGGAACCTCCGATTGTGTCAGAGTGTTCGTTATCTGTGATTGTGGCCGAGTCCGGACTATTTTTGCCGGTGTCCCCTTCCCGTACCACGGATGGTTTGAACAGTCGTTCCAGGAAGATGTTCGGTGGGACAGGGTCATGTTTTCCTGATACGGGCGAGGATGTCCGCCGCCTGGTTGTTTTCCTGAGCCACATGGTGGAATTCAAGCCCCTCGAACCGAGCTGACATTTTGAGGACGGCGTTGCGATATGCCGCCATTTTCGGATCCTTGGCATCGAAGTCTCCATTTATTTGGGATATTGCGAGGTTCGAGTCCCCACGCACCTCCAGGCGTAGAATGCCCATGGAGACTGCCATCCGGAGACCATGTAGAAGGGCCTCATATTTGGCCGCGTTATTGGAGTCTGTATATAGTATTTGGAGCACGTATTGTACTGTATCTCTGGTGGGGGATGTCAGGACGACGCCAGCCCCGAGACTAGCCAGCATTTTAGAGCCGGCTAAGTGCATGATCCAATTGGAGTATGCACCGTACTCTTTAGGGAGTTCGGCTTCCGTCCATTCGGCGACGAAATCGGCCAATACTTGTGACTTAATGGCTCGCCGTGGTTTGTATGTTATGTCGAACGGGAGGAGCTCGATGGCCCATTTGGCAATCCGGCCCGTGGCATCTCGGTTGTTTATTATGTCATTGAGTGGTACTTCGGAGGCCACCGTGATTGAACACTCTTGAAAGTAGTGTCGTAATTTCCGGGATGCCATGAATACCGCGTATGCTATCTTTTGATAATGTGGGTACCATGATTTGCATGGGGTGAGGACGGTGGATACATAATATACCGGCTTTTGAAGTGGGAATTTATGTCCGTCCATCTCTCGTTCGACGACGAGCACTGCGCTTACAACTTGATGAGTTGCCGCTATATATAATAGCATTGGTTCGCCAACAGTTGGCGCGGCCAAGATTGGGTTGGTGGCCAGGATGGCTTTTATTTCTTCCAGTCCGGCCGTGGCTGCGTCCGTCCACTCGAAGTGTTCGGTGCGCCGAAGAAGGCGATAAAGGGGAAGTGTCTTTTCTCCTAATCGGGAGATAAAGCGGCTTAAAGACACCACACATCCAGTCAATTTCTGGATTTGCTTGAGGTCGGTTGGGATAGCCAACTGCGATAGAGCTTGGATTTTAGCCGGATTTGCTTCAATTCCTCTACTAGAGACGATGAAGCCTAGGAGCTTTTTGGCGGGAATGCCGAAAACGCATTTTTCTGGATTGAGCTTAATGTCGTATGTTCGGAGATTGGTGAACGTGAGCCTCAAGTCGTCTATTAAAGAGTCAACATGTCTGGTTTTAATGACCACATCGTCTACATATGCCTCCACAGTCTTGCCGATCTGCTTTTCGAGACATGTCTGGATCATGCGCTGATATGTTGCGTCGGCGTTTTTGAGCCCGAAGGGCATTGTGTTAAAACAGAAGGGGCCGTATGGCGTGATAAATGTCGTTGCGGCTCGATCAGACTCCGCCATCTTAATCTGGTGGTAACCGGAGTATGCGTCGAGGAAGCACAATGATTCGTGTCCTGCGGTAGTGTCGATGATTTGATCGATGCGAGGGAGTGGAAAGGGATCCTTTGGGCAAGCCTTATTAAGGTCTTTGAAGTCAACGCATAGGCGCCAGGATTTGTCCTTCTTTGGTACCATCACTAGGTTTGCTAGCCAGTCCGGATGTTTTATTTCTCTAATAAATCTAGCCTCCAGTAGCTTGGCTAGCTCCTCTCCCATGGCTTGTCGCTTAGGTTCAGAGAAACGCCGAAGAGTCTGCTTGACCGGCTTGAATCCTTTTAGGACATTAAGGCTATGCTCGGCCAATCTGCGTGGGATTCCTGGCATGTCTGAAGGATGTCAGGTGAATACATCCCAATTCTCGCGCAGAAACTCCCATAGTGCGGTGCCTACAACGGGGTTTAACTGTGCCCCGATGTATGCTATTTTTGTGGGGTCCATTGGATGGACTTGGAATTTGACTATTTCGTCCGCTTGTTTAAAAGAGGTGGACTTGGATCTTTTGTCTAGTATCACGTCGTCCCTATCCACTGTGGAGCGCAGCGCAGTTAACTCCTTTGCCACAAGGGCTTCGGATAATGTCTCGAGGGCTAGTGCGGCTGTTTTGTTCTCGGCGCGAAGTGTTATGTCCGGATCACTAACTAGAGTGATGATTCCATTGGGTCCGGGCATTTTGAGCTTCATGTACCCGTAATGGGGTATGGCTTGAAAAATCGTGAATGCCTCCCGCCCTAGAAGGGCGTGGTATCCGCTACTGAACGGGGCCACTTGGAATGTAATTTCATCGGACCTGTAATTCTCCGGAGTGTCGAATACCACATCAAGTGTGATTTTCCCAGTGCAACGTGCCTCCCGACTAGGGATGATTCCTCAGAAGGTCGTACTGCTTTGCTCAATACAGTTGCTGTCTATTTCCATTTTTTGGAGAGTTTCCTCATAGATGAGGTTTAATCCGCTGCCGCCGTCCATGAGCACCTTGGTGAGCCAAAAGCCGTCCGCAATGGGACTGAGGACCAAAGTGGTTGGTGCTCGGGCTGTTCGGAATTTAGGTTCGTCACTAGCATTGAAGGTAATAGTCATGTCGCTCCATGGATTTATTGCCGCCACATGGCAGACTTCGGCAAGGCTGCGGACTGCTCGCTTACACCTATTACTTGAGGCGAAGGTCTTGAAGACCGCTAATACTATATTATTATCCATGGGAAGGTGTTCTGAGATATGTTGGGTGAGGAGGTCCTCACCGCTTTTGGCCACCTGCCAGGGTACCCAACATGCTCTAAGGCTGTGTGTTGATATGGCATCCGATGTACTGTGGATTTTGCAGGGCCCGTTAAGCCATCCCTCCAACACGGTTCCACGCCCTGTAGTGGGCTTTTGCGTCTTTGTAATTGAGTCAGGCGACTTATGAGAGTGCACCCTTTTAGTCCGGACTGGGGGGTTTGTCAGAGCCGGATTATCCCAAAATTGCGTTTGGGTTTTCCAGGCACTTTCCATCGCACAGTATGTCCGTACTATGGCCGCCAAGTCAGCGAAGTATGCTATGTCACGACGACTTATGGCGTTAGGACTCCCTTGTCCGTGCAATTGTTGCAAAAGAACGAAATTGCATCTTCCTCGCGACAGACCTTGACCCTGTTCATTACAAGGAGGAATCTGGCCCAATAGTGATGTACTGTCTCGTGGGGCACTTGCCTAATGTGGGAAAGATCGTTTGTATCTGGGTGGGTGGGTAGATTTAAGTCCAAACCTTTACCCAATCTGCAGTCCTGGGGCAGGGGAGTTTCCGATCTTGGAAGTTCGGGCTCCGGGATGTTGCCCCGCGGGTTCGGTATACGGCCTGATTCTGGGTTCAGGGTTAAGGCAGTGTTCTCCCGTGAGCGGGTATCTGGCTCGAAGAGCTCAGGAATCCGGACATAGTTTGTCCTTAGGATAGAGGGAGAATTGCCGCATTGCTCCTCCACCACCGCTATCTGATGGGTGACCAGTGGAGAGTTAATCTCCCTTTGGTCGGGTTTAAGCCCGATCTGATCGTAGTCCGTAGTGACTCCCAGAGCGGCGATGCGATCCAAGAGCTCGTTCAAAGAGGAGAGCTCCATTGGATCCATCTGCTCGGCAAATCTCGAGCCAATGTGGAGGATATTTTTGATGACACGAGAAGTCATCGTCGGCGCAGCGGCCGAGCGGGCGGTCATGACGAAGCTGCCTAATCGGAGAGTTTGGCCTACAGCCAGGGCTCCCCTAGAGGTGATGTTTTCCTTGACAAGGAGACAAGCCATCCTCCTTATGATGACGACACAGTGGAACTCTCAATGAAAGCACCAATGTCGGTGTCAAAAACCGGTGGATCTCGGGTAGGGGGTCCCGAACTGTGAGTCTAAGGCGGATGGTAACAGGAGGCAGGGGACACAATGTTTACCCAGGTTCGGGCCCTCTTGATGGAGGTAATACCCTACGTCCTGCTTGATTATTCTTGATAATATGAGTGTTACAAGAGTTGATCTATCACGAGATCAGAGACGCTAAACCCTAGAAGCTAGCCTATGGTATGATTGTCTGTTGTCCTACGGACTAAAACCCTCCGGTTTATATAGACACCAGAGGGGGCTAGGGTTACACAAGGTCGGTTACAAAGGAGGAGATATACATATCCGCATTGCCTAGCTTGCCTTCCACGCCAAGTAGAGTCCCATCCGGACACGGGACGAAGTCTTCAATCTTGTATCTTCATAGTCGAACAGTCCGGCCAAAGGATATAGTCCGGCTGTCCGGAGACCTAAAAGTGCAACTATCCCCAGGTGGTTTTGGTAATTCCTAACAACATATAGCTCATTGAGCTAATGCTATTCCAAGATTAATATTTCAGGAAAAGCTCAATGAATGGCATGGCATGGATGAGGAAAGTGGGCCCCTCAAAATACTAAGGACAAAAAGATTGGCTCAAGCTCAAAGCTCAAGACTCTACAGTTTATATTTTAGTGATCCAAGATCACATTGAGTCTATAGGAAAAGCCAATACTATAAAGGAGGGATGAGGTGTTGCTTGATGAGGTTATTGCTTCATAGTGCTTAGTGATATGCTCCAAAACCCTCAACTACCTTCCCACATCCACATATGACCTAAACCAAAAGTCAAACTCGGCCCCACCGATTCTTTCTATCCGGCGCCACCGAGTTCAGATGTCATAGCCACTGCCACAAACCCTAGGCAAATCGGTCTTACCGATAGGGATCTCGGTCACACCGAGATGGGCTGGTAATCTATCTGTTTCCCTTCGTAACGTTTCGGTCCTACCGAGATGAGCGATCGGTCCCACCGAGATTGCAACGTAAACTCTCTGTTTCCCTTTTGTAACATTCCGGTCCCACCAAAATGAGCGATCGGTCCCATCGAGTTTACCTGACCAACTCTCTGGTTAGCTTATTACCAAAATCGATCCCACCGAGTTTGTGTAATCTGTCACACCGAGATTACGTTATGCCCTAACCGTAACCATATTGGTCCTATCGAGTTGCATCTCAGTCCCACCGAAAAACCTAACGGTCACTAGGTTTGCTAAATCAGTTCGACCGAGTTTCTCAATTCGGTCTCACCGAGATTGGTAAATTGTGTGTAACGTTTAGTTTTTGTCTGGAGGCTATATATATGCCTCCACCCACTCTTCATTCGTGGAGAGAGCCATCAAAACATACCTACACTTCCAATACACATTTTCTGAGAGAGAACCACCTACTCATGTGTTGAGGCCAAGATATTCCATTCACACCATATGAATCTTGATCTCTAGCCTTCCCCAAGTTGCTTTCCAGTCAAATCTTCTTTCCACTAAATCCATATCCTGTGAGAGAGAGTTGAGTGTTGGGGAGACTATCATTTGAAGCACAAGAGCAAGGAGTTCATCATCAACACACCATTTGTTACTTCTTGGAGAGTGGTGTCTCCTAGATTGGCTAGGTGTCACTTGGGAGCCTCCGACAAAGATTGTGGAGTTGAACCAAGGAGTTTGTAAGGGCAAGGAGATCGCCTACTTCATGAAGATCTACCACTAGTGAGGCAAGTCCTTCGTGGGCGATGACCATGATGAGATAGACAAGGTTGCTTCTTCGTGGACCCTTCATGGGTGGATCCCTCCGTGGACTCGCACAACCGTTACCCTCCGTGGGTTGAAGTCTCCATCAATGTGGATGTACAATAGCACTACCTATCGGAACCACGACAAAAACATCTGTGTCTCCAATTGCGTTTGAATTCTCCAAACCCTTCCCTTTACATTCTTGCAAGTTGCATGCTTTACTTTCCGCTGCTCATAGAATCTTTGCATGCTTGCTTGAATTGTGTTAAGATTGCTTGACATGTGCTAAGATAGCTAAAATCTGCCAAAGACTGAAATTGGGAAAAGGATAGATTTTTATTTGGTCAAGTAGTCTAATCACCCCCCCTCTAGACATACTTTTGATCCTACAAGTGGTATCAGAGCTTTGGTCTCCATTTGCTTTGATTTCCATAGATTTTGGTGGTCATAGCCTCGGTTTCACAACCTAGGAGAGTATGGCGTCTAGCGAGGGAAATTATCACCGTAGAGGTCCTTACTTTGATGGTACTAATTTTGCTAGTTGGAAGCATAAGATGAAAATGCATATTCTTGGACATAACCCCGCCGTTTGGGCTATTGTGTGTGTTGGCTTGCAAGATGAATTCTTTGATGGGAGAGAACCGAATCGTGAAGCTACCGAGAATGAGTTGAAGATGCTACAATACAATGCTCAAGCTTGTGATATCCTCTTCAACGGATTGTGCCCCGAAGAATTCAACAAAATCAGCCGTCTTGAGAATGCAAAGGAAATTTGGGATAGTTTGATTGATATGCACGAAGGTACCGACTCCGTCAAGGAATCCAAGTTGGATGTGCTTCAAAGTCAACTTGACAAGTTTAAAATGAAGGATGGTGAAGGTGTCGCTAAGATCTTGCTCTTATCACAAATGAGATTGCCAGCATAGGAAGTGAAGAGATGACCGACAAATTCATCATCAAGAAGATCCTAAGAGCCTTGGATGGAAAATGCGATACCATATGCACATTGATCCAAATGATGCCAAATTACAAAGATCTCAAGCCAACGGAAGTCATTGGAAGAATTGTTGCTCATGAGATGTCACTCAAGGATAAGGAGGAGCTCCATAACAAGTCAAGTGGTGCTTACAAAGCCTCATGTGAAGCTCCCACATCATCAAGTGAGAAACAAACCTTTAATGAAGAATTGAGCCTAATGGTGAAGAACTTCAACAAGTTCTACAAGAATAGAAGCAAAGAGAGAAGTTACAAGTCAAGGTCCTACAATGACAAAAGATCTTCTAGTCGAGAGCGAAACTGCTACAATTGTGGAAGACCCGGACACTACTCCAATGAGTGTACAGCTCCCCACAAGAGAAGAGAAGATTCTCCCAAAAGAAGAAGTAGAAGAGAAGAATCACCATCAAGGGAGAGAAGGAGTAGGGATGATCGATATGAACGAAGACCCTCATGGAGAAGCAAGGATTCGGAAAGGAAGGACAAGTCATCAAGGAGCTACACAAAACAAAGACATCAAGCTCATGTTGGTGAATGGGTATCCGGCTCCGACTCCGACAATGACTCCGAGAGAAGCTATCACTCCGACTCCGAATATACTCAAGATGAAGGTGTTACCGGTCTAGCACTTGTGTCAACCAACTCCTACGACATATTTGATTCACCAAATGAAGGAATTGGAAGATGCTTCATGGCCAAAGGTCCAAAGGTATCACACCCCGAGTATGTTGATTTCAATAGTGATGAATATGACTTGTTAGGTGATGATGATTTACTTGTTGACAACTATAGTGATGAATACTATGATGAAACGAATGACAATGATAAGGAGAAGATTGAGTCTCTAACTAAAGAACTAAACACTCTCAAGTTAGCTCATGAAACTATCTTAGGAGATCATCGAGAACTTTTAAGGACTCATGAGAAATTACGTTTTGAAAAGCTCAACCTTGAGCAAGAGCATGAGTTCTTAAAGGCAATCAATGATGATCTTCGCAAGAAAAGTTGTTCTTACATTGCCAAGCGTTTACTCTTATCCACTTACATGCCTCAAGTCAAGTCTAGTAACAAGAACAAGAAAGATTCTTCTTCTAGTAGTGACAATAATCATGCTAAATCCAATATTGTTGATTCTAGTAGTTCTCTTGATTCCACTAATGATTCTCTTAGCCAAGTTACACTTGAGCAAGAAAATAGCTTATTGAAGGGAATTATAGAGAAAGGTGTTTACAAGAGCCTTGCCGGGAGTAACCAATTCGAGGAAATTGTACGCAAGCAAGGAAGGCACCGGAAGAATCAAGGTATTGGTTTTGAATGAAAGTTCAATGCCAATGGAGTTGAGTGGGAAGAAGATCAATACCCCAAGACGAAGTTTGTTCCTCAACAAGAGAAGTATGATCCTACTTCTTTCCAAGGGACACAAGCTCAAGATGATCTTCCACCACAAGACCACAAGCAAAAAGGCAAAGACAAGCTTCAAGAGGAAATTGATTCATTTGAAGAAGCTCCTAAGGCCTTGGTCAAGTGGGTTCCCAAGACTACATCAAGTTCCACTTCATCAAGTACAACTACAACTCCGAGGATTCCCATCAAGATGGTGTGGATCTCGAAGAAGAACTAGAGAGTTCTTGAGGGTGACTCCGCCAACATACTTCACTCTTATCATTTTGGCAAGAACAAGTGCAATCAACTTCCACATCTTGCACTAGTTCAAGGAGTCACAACCCGTCTTGTTCGTAAGACAAGGGACAAGGTAACCTAAAGCTTTCATAGACATCATCTTGTGTGTGCATCACTCTATGTCTATGGATATCCTTGTTTGTTCCTTGTGGGACTAACCCGTGTAGGTATTGAAAGTGCAACTCACTCCAAAGGATAGCTCCAAATGATCTACATCAACATAGAGCATCCACATCTTCAACACCTACATGAAGTCATCATCGACAAAACCCAAGGTTAGTTCATCCCTCTTAGGGGGGATCTCACATCTAGGGGGAGCTTTACTCTAACAATTGAGTTAAAGCAACTCTAATGGTGTGAACACAACAACGCTTTATGTAAAAGTGGTAACCCCACTTGTGCTTAAACAATGAGTATGACCTATGATCAAATGTTCTCATTTGACTCCTAAGTCAATATACTCATATATAGATGACCTAGTCATCGCCAATTGCTTGATAGATACTAGAATTGTCTATGCATGCTTTGCCACATATTTCATTTGTCATTTTATTGTGTGAGCATGTTGGTTGCATAATTTACTCATTCGAGGACATCCACTTGTTGTTTTAATTGTTTGGTTTCCTTTTCTTTTGGCCAAGTGGATGGACAAGAATGCCTAAGAACCTTCTCTAGCTATCTATGCTTTTCTCGTCTCAAACTCTATTCATGCTGCATCACAAAATTTGATCAAGTCAGATTTGAACCACTCTGTGTGAGGAGCACTCAGAGTCCCCGATTCATCATAGACTTAAACTTCCAAAACTTATTTGTGCGTTTCGGTCTGACCGATTCACCCATTTCGGTCATACCGAGATCACTAAGTCGATCTAGGTTTTCAACCTCGATGCAACCGATTTGAACTTTTCGGTCACACCGAGTTGTTCCACTTGGTCACACCGACAGGGTCGGGCTATATATATTCACAGGTCAAATTTTGGAAAACTTTCCGAACCTCCTCGACCCGCGCTTAGCCTGCTCTGCCTCCAGGGTCTCCGGATCGTCCTCCTCGTCGCCAGCCGCCTCCTGCCGCTAGTCTCCGCCACCGTCAACGGGAATCATCCCCGCCGTTGCCGTCGTAGCGAGTTCATCGCCGAACTAGGGTATGAACTCGATCGCTGTGCTATCCTTATCTGATTCCTAGCACATTGTGTTCGCCATGTATCTTGCCACGATTGAGATCATTCTATCCTTCGAAAACACTTCGTAGTTTAGTCGTGAATTGAGAATTTAGGGTTAGGTTTCCGCCGAAACCATCTCGGACCCACCGAGTTGTGGAACTCGGTACCACCGATTCGGCTCAGGCCATTGCACATGTGATTCTCGGTCTGACTGAGAATTGCAAATCGGCGTGACCGAGTTCAGGACTTTGTGAAACCCTAGCAGTCTCGGTGCCACCGAACTGTGACTCGGTCTGACAGAGTTCACTAGTTTAGGTTCCAAGAGCCGCTTCGGTATCACCGAGTTTACAAATCGGTTGTTCCGAAATGCTTTCTGTGGAAAACTAAAACTAAGTTTTTGACTCATTCTTTTGCAAAAACCTCTGCAGTTTGTGATGCTCATCCACTCTATCTCATCTATATCTATTCACAGGGTCTGTTATTAGTGTTTGCAATATGTCTGATCAGAGTGACAGCCAGAACAAGTCAGAGGAGCAGGTTCACTTGAGTGAGGGCACTAGTCCCTCTAGAAGCTCTGATGAGGGTAGCAGGAGCACCCCAAGAAACTTACCCAAAGCTGCCACCAGGGCCAGAAAGAATAAAACGTCTGAATCTGAGGATGAAGACTATGTGGCAGTTGAGGATGAGGCCACTTCCAAGAAGAAAGTCGCTAAGAAGGAATATAGCACTGCTGCTGCCACTAAGCCTGGTATGAAAACCAAAGTGTCTGCAAAGAGAACTCCCATGTCTAAAGCCAGACCCTCTACTCAAGTACCGTTGGAATCTGAACCTAAAGAGGACAGCTGCAGATCAGAAGAGGAGTTGTGGGTATGCCCCATAGATCCAGGAGCTGATTAACTCCAAGATGGGCACTGGCACATATCTGCTGGACAAGGAGCACCTGCCCATCTACCCAGAATTTGAGGACAACACTGTGGTGATGGATGAAAATGAACCATCTTCTGTGCACGCACAAGCCAAGAAGGATAAGGCAAAGGCTGAAAAGGCTGCAAGGATGCCAACTACTGAAGAAGCATCTCAGTATCTTCTGAAGAGCAAGCAAGATCAGCTTGGCTACTTGATTGCCTCCACTCTGAGGATTGAGAAGGGACTGGCTACCTTGACTCAAAACCAGGAGAGCTTGGAGAGGATCGTGGAGCGGAAGTTCTATGACTTGGATGTGAAGGTAACTGAGATCCAGTCTGTTGTGGAGCAACTTCACGATGATATGCAGGAGAGGAAGGGCAAGACAACCACTGATGCATTTGCCAGAGTGCCTAGAGCTCAAAGGTTAGCTGCAGTGCCTGTTCCAGACACCAGAGCCACTTCATCTGCACCAGCTACAGCTTCAATGCCACCAGCTCCAGCACCTACTCCATCAGCTCCATCCACATTGACTGAAGCCTTCGCTCTTGGAGTTATCCGGACACCACCACCTGAAGACCAAGCCTGAGATACGATCTAGTGCTATGAATTTTCTAGGAACTTTTTGGTAACTTGTTGCCAAAGGGGGATAAAAAAGTATAGATCATAGGCTTCGAGAGAGAGCGTTGCTTTTTATTCTCTCTTGCTTTGGTGGTTGAACTTTATTTTCTTTGCTTGTTTGAGATACCTTTTGTCTGTGTGATACTTGCATGATCATGTGTTTGATCATATCCTACATTAATGCTTGTTGGATGACATTATCATTTTATCCCTATATGATCATTCACTTTGCTTCGTGATGAGTGCACGTATTTAATTATTATCATTTTGAGTGCTCCACCAAGATGTATGTGACATGGAAGAGTAACCCATTAGCCTAACTCTTTGTGCGTTTGCAGTCCAAAGCAAATCATAAAATATGCACAAATTTAGGCGGAGCTCTTGCTTTTCACATACTTCTCAAAGTGACAATGTTTTTCACTCTTATTATCCTTTGTTGAAGCTTTGATCTATATGTTGTCATAAATTACCAAAAAGGGGGAGATTGAAAGTGCAACTATCCCTAGGTGGTTTTGGTAATTCCTAACAACATATAGCTCATTGAACTAATGCTATTCCAAGATTAATATTTCAGGAAAAGCTCAATGAATGGCATGGCATGGATGAGGAAAGTGGACCTCTCAAAATACTAAGGACAAAAAGATTGGCTCAAGCTCAAAGCTCAAGACTCTACGTTTTATATTTTAGTGATCCAAGATCACATTGAGTCTATAGGAAAAGCCAATACTATCAAGGAGGGATGAGGTGTTGCTTGATGACGTTATTGCTTCATAGTGCTTAGTGATATGCTCCAAAACCCTCAACTACCTTCCCACATCCACATATGACCTAAACCAAAAGTCAAACTCGGCCCCACCGATTCTTTCTATCCGGCGCCACCGAGTTCAGATGTCATAGCCACTACCACAAACCCTAGGCAAATCGGTCTCACTGATAGGGATCTCGGTCACACCGAGATGGGGTTGTAATCTCTCGGTTTCCCTTCGTAACGTTTCGGTCCTACCGAGATGAGCGATCGGTCCCACCGAGATTGCAATGTAAACTCTCTATTTCCCTTTTGTAATATTTTGGTCCCATCGAAATGAGCGATCGGTCCCACCGAGTTTACCTGACCAACTCTCTGGTTAGCTTATTACCAAAATCGGTCCCACCGAGTTTGTGTAATCGGTCACAACGAGATTACGTTATGCCCTAACCGTAACCATATCGGTCCTACCGAGTTGCATCTCAGTCCCACCGAAAAACCTAACGGTCACTAGGTTTGCTAAATCGGTCCGACCGAGTTTCTCAATTCGGTCTCACCGAGATTGGTAAATTGTGTGTAACGGTTAGTTTTTGTGTGGAGGCTATATATATCCCTCCACCCACTCTTCATTCATGGAGAGAGCCATCAGAACATACCTACACTTCCAATACACATTTTCTGAGAGAGAACCACCTACTCATGTGTTGAGGCCAAGATATTCCATTCACACCATATGAATCTTGATGTCTAGCCTTCCCCAAGTTGCTTTCCACTCAAATCTTCTTTCCACCAAATCAATATCCTGTGAGAGAGAACTGAGTGTTGGGGATACTATCATTTGAAGCACAAGATCAAGGAGTTCATCATCAACACACCATTTGTTAATTCTTGGAGAGTGGTGTCTCCTAGATTGGCTAGGTGTCACTTGGGAGCCTCCGACAAAGATTGTGGAGTTGAACCAAGGAGTTTGTAAGGGCAAGGAGATCGCCTACTTCGTGAAGATCTACCGCTAGTGAGGCAAGTCCTTCGTGGGCGATGGCCATGATGGGATAGACAAGGTTGCTTCTTCGTGGACCTGTCGCGGGTAGATCCCTCCGTGGACTCGCGCAACCGTTACCCTCCGTGGGTTGAAGTCTCCATCAACGTGGATGTACGATAGCACCACCTATCGGAACCACGACAAAAACATCAGTGTCTCCAATTGCGTTTGAATTCTCCAAACCCTTCCCTTTACATTCTTGCAAGTTGCATGCTTTACTTTGCGCTGCTCATAGACTCTTTGCATGCTTGCTTGAATTGTGTTAAGATTGCTTGACTTGTGCTAAGATAGCTAAAATCTGCCAAAGACTAAAATTGGGAAAAGGATAGATTTTTATTTGGTCAAGTAGTCTAATCACCCCCCTATAGACATACTTTCGATCCTACAAGACCCCCTAATCCAGGACTCCCTCAAACATGTTGCACAAGCTTGGGACATGATGAAATTAATGATGCATAATTTCCCTACTCATGGTTTAAATTTGTGGATGATTATACAAAAAATTTATGCCGGATTGCATTTTGCTTCTAGAAATCTTGTAGATTCGGCCGCCGGAGGCACTTTTATGGAAATCACTTTCAGAGAAGCTACTAAACTCCTAGATAATATTATGGTTAATTATTCTTAATGGCACACTGAAAGGTCTACTAATAAGAAAGTGCATGCGATAGAAGAAATTAATGTTTTGAGTGGAAAGATGGATGAACTCATGAAATTATTTGCTAATAAAAGTGTTTCTTCTGATCCTTATGATATGCCTTTGTCTACTTTGATTGAGAATAATAATGAATCTTTGGATGTGAATTTTGTTGGTAGGAATAATTTTGGTAACAACGCGTATAGAGGAAACTTTAATCCTAGGCATTATCCTAGTAACTCTTCTAATAATTATGGTAATTCCTACAACAATTCTTATGGAAATTATAATAAGATGCCCTCTGATTTTGAATCTAATATTAAAGAGTTTATTACTTCGCAAAAGAATTTCAATGCTTTGATTGAAGAGAAATTGCTTAAAATTGATGAGTTGGCTAGGAATGTTGATAGAATTTCTCTTGATGTTGATTCTTTGAAACTTAGATCTATTCCACCTAAGCATGATATCAATGAGTCTCTCCAATCCATGAGAATTTCCAATGATGAGTGCAAAGAAAGAACCGCTAGGATGCATGCTAAGAAAGATTCCTTTAGAAGAGCGTGTTCTTCTAGTTTCCATGAAAATAAAGATGAAGATCTAAAAGTTATTGATGTGTCCCCTATTAAATCTTTGTTTTGCAATATTAATCTTGATAATGATGGGACTGAATATGATCAACCTTTACATAGAAGGCATTCCAAAAATTCAGAGTTTTTAGATCTTGATGCTAAATTTGATAAAAGTGGGATTGAAGAGATCAAAACTCTAGATGTTAATGAACCTACTATTTTGGATTTCAAGGAATTTAATTATGATAATTTCTCTTTGATAGATTGTATTTCATTGTTGCAATCCGTGCTAAATTCTCCTCATGCTTATAGACAAAATAAAGCTTTTACCAAACTTATCGTTGATGCTTTGATGCAATCTTATGAAGAAAAACTTGAGTTGGAAGTTTCTATCCCTAGAATAATTTATGATGAGTGGGAACCTACTATTAAAATTAAAATTAAAGATCATGAATTCTATGCTTTGTGTGATTTGGGTGCTAGTGTTTCCACGATTCCAAAGACTTTGTGTGATTTGTTAGGTTTCCGTGATTTTGATGATTGCTCTTTAAATTTGCACCTTGCGGATTCCACTATTAAGAAACTTATGGGAAGAATTAATGATGTTCTTATTGTCGCAAATATGAATTATGTGCCCGTAGATTTTATCGTTCTTGATATAGATTGCAATCCTTCATGTCCTATTATTCTTGGTAGACCTTTCCTTAGAACGATTGGTGCAATTATTGATATGAAGGAAGGAAATATTAGATTCCAACTTCCGTTAAGGAAAGGCATGGACCACTTTCCTAGAAATAAAATTAAATTACCTTATGAATCTATTATGAGAGCCACTTATGGATTGCCTACCAAAGATGGCAATACCTAGATCCATCCTTGCTTTTTATGCCTAGCCAGGGGCGTTAAACGATAGCGCTTGTTGGGAGGCAACCCAATTTTAATTTTATTACTTGATTTTTGCTACTGTTTAGTAATAATTTATCTAGGCTCTCTTTTGGTTGTGTTTTTTGTGTTTAATTAGTGTTTGTGCCAAGTAGAACCGTTGGGAAGACTTGGGGAAAGTCTTGTTAATCCTGCTGTAAAAAACAGAAACTTTAGCGCTCACGAGAACTGCTGCCATTTTTATTTGGAAAGTGATATTTAGTTAATTATTTTTTCATATGATTAATAGATAAATTCCTCACGTCCATAAAGTTATTTTAGAATTTTTGGGGTTCCATATCTTGCGCTAGCTACAGATTACTACAGACTGTTCTGTTTTTCACAGATTCTGTTTTTCGTGTGTTGTTTGCTTATTTTGATGAATCTATGGCTAGTAAAATAGTTTATAAACTATAGAGAAGTTGGAATACATTAGATTTAAAACAAATATAAATAAAGAATGAGTTCATTACAGTACCTTGAAGTGGTCTTTTGTTTTCTTTCGCTAACGGAGCTCACGAGATTTTCTACTTTAAGTTTTGTGTTGTGAAGTTTTCATGTTTTGGGTAAAGATTTGATGGATTATGGAACAAGGAGTGGAAAGAGCCTAAGATTTGGGATTCCCATGGCACCCCCAAGATAATCTAATTACACCTAAAAGCCAAAGCTTGGGGATGCCCCGGAAGGCATCCCCTCTTTCGTCTTCTATCGGTAACTTTACTTGGAGCTATATTTTTATTCACCACATGATATGTGTTTTGCTTGGAGCGTCTTGTATGATTTGAGTATTTATTTTTTAGTTTACCACAATCATACTTGCTGTACACACCTTTTGATAGAGACACACATGATTCGGAAATTATTAGAATACTCTATGTGCTTCACTTATATCTTTTGAGTTATATAGTTTTGCTCTAGTGCTTCACTTATATCTTTTAGAGCACGGCGGTGGATTTTTTTTATAGAAACTATTGATCTCTCATGCTTCACTTAGATTATTTTGAGAGTCTTAAATAGCATGGTAATTTTCTTAAATAATCCTAATATGCTAGGTGTACAAAATTAATAATAAAATTCTCTTATGAGTGTGTTGAATACTATGAGAAGTTTGATGCTTGATAATTGTTTTGAGATATGGAGATGGTGATATTAGAGTCATGCTAATTGAATAGTTGTGAATTTGAGAAATACTTGTGTTAAAGTTTGTGATTCCCGTAGCATGCACGTATGGTGAACCGTTATGTGATGAAGTCGGAGCATGATTTATTTATTAAATGTCTTCCTTATGAGTGGCGGTCGGGGACGAGCGATGGTATTTTCCTACCAATCTATCCCCCTAGGAGCATGCGTGTAATACTTTGCTTTGATAACTTGTAAATTTTTTCAATAAGTATATGAGTTCTTTATGACTAATGTTAAGTCCATGGATCATACGCACTCTCACCCTTCCACCATTGCTAGCCTCTCCAATACCGCGCACATTTCGCCGGTATCATACACCCACCATATACCTTCCTCAAAATAGCCACCATACCTACCTATCACGGCATTTCCATAGCCATTCCGAGATATATTGCCATGCAACTTTCCACCGTTCCGTTTATTATGACACACTCCATCATTGTCATATTTCTTTGCATGATCATGTAGTTGACATCGTATTTGTGGCAAAGCCACCGTTTACAATTATTTCATACATGTCACTCATGAGTCATTGCATATCTCAGTACACAGCCGGAGGCATTCATATAGAGTCATATCTTGTTCTAAGTATCTAGTTGTAATTCTTGAGTTGTAAGAAAATAAAATTGTGATGATCATCATTATTAGAGCATTGTCCCAAGTGAGGAAAGGATGATGGAGACTATGATTCCCCCACAAGTCGGGATGAGACTCTGGACGAAAAAAAGGCCATAAAAAGAAAAAAGGCCCAAATAAAAAAATATAAAAAAATGAGAGAAAAAGAGAGAAGGGACAATGCTACTATCCTTTTACCACACTTGTGCTTCAAAGTAGCACCATGATATTCATGATAGAGAGTCTCCTTTGTTATCACTTTCATATACTAGTGGGAATTTTTCATTATAGAACTTGGCTTGTATATTTCAATGATGGGCTTCCTCAAAATGCCCTAGGTCTTCGTGAGCAAGCAAGTTGGATGCACACCCACTTAGTTTCTTTTTGAGATTTCATATACTTATAGCTCTAGTGCATCCGTTGCATGGCAATCCCTACTCACTTAGATTGATATCTATTGCTGGGCATCTCCATAGCCCATTGATACGCCTAGTTGATGTGAGACTATCTTCTCCCTTTTTTGTCTTCTCCACAACCACCATTCTATTCCACCTAAAGAGCTATGTCCATGGCTCACGCTCATGTATTGCGTGAAGATTGAAAAAGTTTTGAGAATGTCAAGAGTATGAAACAATTGCTTGGCTTGTCATCGGGGTTGTGCATGATTTAAATACTTTGCATGGTGAAGATAGAGCATAGCCAGACTATATGATTTTGTAGGGATAACTTTCTTTGGCCATGTTATTTTGAGAAGACATAATTTCTTAGTTAGTATGCTTGAAGTATTATTATTTTTATGTCAATATTAAACTTTTGTCTTGAATCTTTCGGATCTGAATATTCATACCACAATTAAGAAGAATTACATTGAAAATATGCCAAGTAGCATTCACATCAAAATTTCTGTTTTTATCATTTACCTACTCGAGGACGAGCAGGAATTAAGCTTGGGGATGCTTGATACGTCTCCAACGTATCTATAATTTTTTATTGCTCCATGCTATATTATCTACTATTTTGGACATTATTGGAGTTTACTATCCACTTTTATATTATTTTTGGGACTAACCTACTAACCGGAGGCCCAGCCCAGAATTGCTGTTTTTTTTGCCTATTTTAGGGTTTCGGAGAAAAGGAATGTCAAATGGAGTCCAAACGGAATGAAACCTTCGGGAACGTGATTTTCTCACCGAACATGATCCAGGAGACTCGGACCCTACGGCAAGCAACCAACAACGAGATCCCATCTTGGGGCCTGTTCCGGAGCTCCGTCAGAGGGGGCATTGATCAGGGAGGGCTTCTACATCAGCACCATAGCATCTCTGATGAAGTGTGAGTAGTTTACCTCAGACCTACGGGTCCATAGTTATTAGATAGATGGCTTCTTCTCTCTTTTTGGATCTCAATACAAAGTTCTCCCCCTCTCTGTGGAGATCTATTCGATGTAATCTTCTTCTGCGGTGTGTTTGCTGAGACCGATGAATTGTGGGTTTATGATCAAGTTTATCTATGAACAATATTTGAATTTTCTCTGAATTCTTTTATGTATGATTGGTTATCTTTGCAAGTCTCTTTGAATTATTAGTTTGGTTTGGCCTACTAGATTGATCTTTCTTGCAATGGGAGAAGTGCTTAGCTTTGGGTTCAATCTTGCGTTGTCCTTTCCCAGTGACAGTAGGGGCAGCAAGGCACGTATTGTATTGTTTCCATTGAGGATAACAAGATGGGGTTTTCATCATATTGCTTGAGTTTATCCCTCTACATCATGTCATCTTGCTTAAGGCGTTACTTTGTTCTTATGAACTTAATACTCTAGATGCATGCTGGATAGCGGTCTATGTGTGGAGTAATAGTAGTAGATGCAGGCACGAGTCGGTCTACTTGTCTTGGGCGTGATGCATATATACATGATCATACCTAGATATTCTCATAACTATGCTCAATTCTGTCAATTGCTCAATAGTAATTTGTTCACCCACCGTAAAATACTTATGCTCTTGAGAGAAGCCACTAGTGAAACCTATGGCCCCCGGGTCTATATTCACCATATTAAATCTTCCAATACTTAGTTATTTTCATTGCTTTTATTTTACTTTGCATCTTTATGATAAAAATACCAAAAATATTATCTTATCATATCTATCAGATCTCACTCTCGTAAGTGACCGTGTAGGGATTGACAACCCCTTATCGCGTTGGTTGCGAGGATTTATTTGTTTTGTGTAGGTGCGAGGGACTCGCGCGTAGCCTCCTACTGGATTGATACCTTGGTTCTCAAAAACCGAGGGAAATACTTACGCTACTTTGCTACACCACCCTTTCCTCTTCAAGGGAAAACCAATGCAAGTGCTAAAGAGGTAGCACCGGTGTCGAAGCAGGTGCCGGTGTCGATGCCTGATCCTCCGGTAAATCAGCCTGATCCGCTAACGCGGTCAGTGCCCAATCCTCAGCTGGATCAGACTGAGCTGCTGCCGCTGTCAGTGCTAGAGCAACTATCGGTGCTCGATCTGTTGCTGAAGGTGGTACCGATGTGCAAGACAGCGGCGATCATGTCTGGTCTGCTATGATCAGCTTTCTAACTTGACTAGGCTTCGTGACTGTGATCCAATTTTTTTCTTCATTTCTTTTAAACGCGAGAAGGACTAATTGTGGCGTTTTTGTTAAACCAAACTGCAGTTCATCATAGGGATTCAGCTTGTACTCAGACAACAGACTGATCCAATTTTTTCCAGTAATATAAGTGATGGCCAGTGCCTTCGTTACTGACATGACATAAGAAGTGAAACCTGCAAAAATAGCCATCATAGAGAAAACCAAACGGTTTATTATGTGATGAATGTCACATGGCAAAACCTGCATCGTAAAATTGCAGGAAAAGAAAGAAAACATGACATTAAATCAATAAGATTTAGACAGTAAATCAATAAGATTTACTTGATGTGACACGAGTGAATCCTTACCAGGAAATCACTATGTTGAAGTACTAAACAGAAGATTGATCGTCCAACTACGGGTGGCATGCAGGGGGCCCGCCTACTCCCACAAGCAGGACAGTCCAAAGGTCATGACAAATCGTATGGACCGAACATCCATGGGACTGGAAATCCTGGTGGGTGCGATAAACCCTGCAATGCATACAGATATTGGAGTGTAATCATAATTGATAAACCGTCTCTCGGTGTCAAAATCGGCGGATCTCGGGTAGGGGGTCCCGAACTGTGCATCTAGGCTGGATGGTAACAGGAGGCAAGGAACACGATGTTTTACCCAGGTTCAGGCCCTCTTGATGGAGGTAAAACCCTACGTCCTGCTTGATTAATATTGATGATATGGGTAGTACAAGAGTAGATCTACCACGAGATCGAGGAGGCTAAACCCTAAAAGCTAGCCTATGGTATGATTGTTGTATGATGAAGTTGTCCTACGGACTAAAACCCTCCGGTTTATATAGACACGGGAGAGGGTTAGGGTTACACAAAGTCGATTACAATGGTAGGAGATCTTGAATATCCGCATCGCCAAGCTTGCCTTCCACGCCAAGGAAAGTCCCATCCGGACACGGGACGAAGTCTTCAATCTTGTATCTTCATAGTCCTGGAGTCCGGCTGAAGGTATAGTCCGGCTACCCGGACACCCCCTAATCCAGGACTCCCTCAGTAGCCCCCGAACCAGGCTTCAATGATGACGAGTCCGTCGCACAGATTGTCTTCGGCATTGCAAGGCGGGTTCTTCTCCAAATTCCGTGTACCTGCTAAATAATGTCTGATTTTCGTAATGTAGCGCACCTTGGCTTCCACGCCCAATAATGCCCGTCTTCCACGTGTCAAACGAATGCGAAAAGTTGGGGTGTTTTTACATTCACACCCCTAGCCGCATAAACGAGCCGCCTATTTAATGGGATGGGGATTCAGATCCAAACCACACCTTCTCCTCTCCGCGAGTAATCATCAGAGCGCCTCCAGCAAAGGTCCATTCCAACATGGCCAGCCGTCGCAGCTCCTCCTCTCGCCCTTCCAGTCCTAAACCTGGAGACTGGGAGAGGTGCTCCATCCTGCATAGCGAGCTAGTGTCACTTCAGGCCAAGGGATTTCTCCCTCAGGCCTATATGGTCCCGGTCCGAGCCGGACTCGCCACCTATAATGGCGGAGAGCAAGCGGAGAGCACCCCCAATCCCTCCAAAGGAGAGCGGGTGTGCCTCGTCCCTTATCTAATAAGAGGACTTGGATTTCCAATTCATCCGTTTCTCCGTGGGCTCCTGGAGTTCTACGGCCTCTAGCTGCACAATCTCACGCCCGGCTCTATATTGCATATCGCGGGCTTCGTCGCCCTTTGCAAGCTATTCTTCGGTGTTGAGGCTCATTTCGCGCTGTGGAAGAGGTTATTCTGCCTGGTGCCCCGCTCTCAAGAGGGGTCTATATATCAAGTGGGCGGAGCCGAAGTGTGGCATATCGCCGGGACCGGATATCTATCCAGAACCCCAAAGAAGGCGTCCGAGGACTGGCCTTCGGAATGGTTTTATATAGATGATGTCCCGCTACCGGATCCTATCCGGGTCGGTCTCCCCAAATTCAACAGTGCTCCCTTAAAGAAACGCCTAAGCTGGCGTCCGCGGACCTCTCAGAAAGAAGGCAAGAGGGACGTCCTTCGCCTGATGGGCCGGATAAGACTATCGGCTCATTCCGGACTAACCATGATTGGAGTCATGGCCGCATGCATTATGCGGGGGGTGCAGCCGCTTCAATATAGAGGCCACCCCATGTGGGATTTTAATGGGGAGGATGACGCCACCCATTATGGTCATAAGGGGCCAGCCTCAGCTGCCGCTCTAGTAAAGATCTTGTCCTCTTTGTATAAGGGAGAAGAGGAGGAATTCCTCCGCGTCAAACCGCAGGGTGGATTTACCATGTACAACCCTCCGAGTTGGGTAAGTGGACAATTGTGCTTGCCCATCCGTTTTATATTCCCATGATTAAATATCTAGTCTAATGACTTCAACGCAGGAACTACGTCAGGAAGTAAAGGATATAAACAGCCGTCCCCCATAGCCCGAGGATCCAGAACGGTCCCTCGATCCGGACTCCAAAGAGGATCCGGACATATCGGTGGAGCTGATCGACGGGGTGTTTCATCAGCTAAGCAAGGACAACACCTTGGTGGCCATTACGGCTGATTACCCAGGGTTAATTCCGGCCTCCCAGGTAACAGAGAGCGGAGTCTCATCCCCTTGAGAAGGAATCCATTCTCACGCATTTCAGTTTTCCTGACAACGACCGTGTTTTGCAGGGGAGGTTTCCGAGGCGGGAGGCCGAACCTGTGGCGGCTAGCCAACGAGGGGCCGCAGGGCCCCGTGGGGTAAAAAGGAATGTAGTCCGGACTAAGACACTGACTCAAAGGTATAGCGCACCCTCTTTTCCCTGGTGTTATTCCTTCAGGGCATATTAACGTTCGTGCTATCTTCAGGACGAAGAGACCTCGCCGGAATACATCCGGAGAGGTTGCCCATCGCGCCTCCACCAGCCAGGTTCCAACGCCAGGCCCGGAAGCGGAAACGAATACAAGGCGTGCACCGGACACTCCTCCGACAGAGGATGCGGACAGGCTGTCTGCCACCAATTCCGAGGTGGAGAGTGCCATGAACCACAGGCTGTTGGGTTTAGTAGTAATTTCAAAAAAATTCCTACGCACACGCAAGATCATGGTGATGCATAGCAACGAGAGGGGGAGAGTGTGATCTACATACCCTTGTAGATCGACAACGGAAGCGTTAACTTGGTTGATGTAGTCGTACGTCTTCACTGCCCGACCGATCAAGCACCGAAACTACGGCACCTCCGAGTTCTAGCACACGTTCAGCTCGATGACGATCCCCGGACTCCGATCCAGCAAAGTGTCGGGGAAGAGTTCCGTCAGCACGACGGCGTGGTGATGATCTTGATGTACTACAGTCGCAGGGCTTCGCCTAAGCACCGCTACAATATTATCGAGGACTATGGTGGAAGGGGGCACCGCACACGGCTAAGAATATGATCATGTGGATCAACTTGTGTCTCTAGGGGTTGCCCCTGCCTCCGTATATAAAGGTTCAAGGGAGGGGGGCCGGCCGGCCAGGAGAGGCGCGCCAGGAGGAGGACTCCTCCCCTTTCCTAGTTGGAATAGGATTCGTGGAGGGGGGGAGAGGAGAGAGAGGAGGAAAGGGGGCCGGCCCCCTCTCCTTATCCAATTCGGACCAAGGGGGGGAGGGGTGCGCGGCCCATCTCTGGCCACCTCTCCTCTCTTCCACTAAGGCCCACTAAGGCCCATATACCTCCCGGGGGGTTCCGGTAACCTCCCGGTACTCCGGTAAAATCCCGATTTCACCCGGAACACTTCCGATATCCAAACATAGGCTTCCAATATATCAATCTTTATGTCTCGGCCATTTAGAGACTCCTCGTCATGTCCGTGATCACATCCGGGACTCCGAACAACCTTCGGTACATCAAAATGCATGAACTCATAATATAACTGTCATCGAAACCTTAAGCGTGCGGACCCTACGGGTTCGAGAACAATGTAGACATGACCGAGACACGTCTCCGGTCAATAACCAATAGCGGAACCTAGATGCTCATATTGGATCCCACATATTCTACGAAGATCTTTATCGGTCAGACCGCATAACAACATACATTGTTCCCTTTGTCATCGGTATGTTACTTGCCCGAGATTCGATCGTCGGTATCCAATACCTAGTTCAATCTCGTTACCCGGCAAGTCTCTTTACTCGTTCCGTAATACATCATCCCGCAACTAACTCATTAGTTGCAATGCTTGCAAGGCTTAAGTGATGTGCATTACCGAGAGGGCCCAGAGATACCTCTCCGACAATCGGAGTGACAAATCCTAATCTCGAAATACGCCAACCCAACATGTACCTTTGGAGACACCTGTAGAGCACCTTTATAATCACCCAGTTACGTTGTGATGTTTGGTAGCACACAAAGTATTCCTCCGGCAAACGGGAGTTGCAAAATCTCATAGTCATAGGAACATGTATAAGTCATGAAGAAAGCAATAGCAACATACTAAACGATCGGGTGCTAAGCTAATGGAATGATGTGATCCCGTTAATCAAATGACAACTCTTTGTCCATGGTTAGGAAACATAACCATCTTTGATTAACGAGCTAGTCAAGTAGAGGCATACTAGTGACACTTTGTTTGTCTATGTATTCACACATGTATTATGTTTCCAGTTAATACAATTCTAGCATGAATAATAAACATTTATCATGATATAAGGAAATAAATAATAACTTTATTATTGCCTCTAGGGCATATTTCCTTCAGTCTCCCACTTGCACTAGAGTCAATAATCTAGATCACATCGCCATGTGATTTAACATCAATAGTTCACATCTTTATGTGATTGGTTCACATCTCCATGTGACTAACACCCAAAGGGTTTACTAGATTCAATAATCTAGTTCACATCGCTATGTGATTAAGACCCAAAAAGTGATCATGTTTGCTTGTGAGAGAAGTTTAGTCAACGGGTCTGCCATATTCAGATCCGCATGTATTTTGCAAATTTCTATGTCAACAATGCTCTGCATGGAGCTACTCTAGCTAATTGCTCCCACTTTCAATATGTATCCAGATTGAGACTTAGAGTCATCTGGATCAGTGTCAAAACTTGCATCGACGTAACCCTTTACGACGAACCTTTTGTCACCTCCATAATCGAGAAACATATCCTTATTCCAGTAAGGATAATTTTGACCGCTGTCCATTGATCTACTCCTAGATCACTATTGTACTCCCTCTCTTAACACAGTGTATGGTATACAATAGATCTGGTACACAGCATGGCATACTTTATAGAACCTATGACTGAGGCATAGGGAATGACTTTCATTCTCTTTCTATCTTCTGCCGTGGTCGGGCTTTGAGTCTTACTCAACTTCACACCTTGTAACACAGGCAAGAAACTTTTTCTTTGACTGTTCCATTTTGAACTACTTCGAAATCTTGTCAAGGTATGTACTGATTGAAAAAACTTATCAAGCATCTTGATCTATCTCTATAGATCTTGATTCTCAATATGTAAGCATCTTCACCAAGGTCTTTCTTTGAAAAACTCCTTTCAAACACTCCTTTATGCTTTGAAGAATAATTCTACATTATTTCCGATCAACAATATGTCATTCACATATACTTATCAGAAATGTTGTAGTGCTCCCGCTCACTTTCTTGTAAATACAGGCTTCACTGCAAGTCTGTATAAAACTATATGCTTTGATCAACTTATCAAAGCGTATATTCCAACTCCGAGATGCTTACACCAGTCCATAGATGGATCGCTGGAGTTTGCATATTTTGTTAACACCTTTAGGATTGACAAAAACTTCTGGTTGCATCATATACAATTCTTCTTTAAGAAATCCATTAAGGATTGCAGTTTTGTTATCCATTTGCTAGATTTCATAAAATGCGGCAATTGCTAACATGATTCGGACAGATTTAAGCATAGATACGAGTGAGAAACTCTCATCGTAGTCAACACCTTGAACTTGTCGAAAACCTTTTGTGACAATTCTAGCTTTGTAGATAGTAACACTACTATCAGTGTCCGTCTTCCTCTTGAAGATCCATTTATTCTCAATTGCTTGCCGATCATCGGGCAAGTCAACCAAAGTCCATACTTTGTTCTCATACATGGATCCCATCTCAGATTTCATGGCCTGAAGCCATTTTGCGGAATCTAGGCTCATCATCGCTTCCTCATAGTTCGCAAGTTCGTCATGGTCTAGTAACATGACTTCCAGAATAGGATTACAGTACCACTCTGGTGCGGATCTCACTCTAGTTTACCTACGAGATTCAGTAGTAACTTGATCTGAAGTCACATGATCATCATCATTAGCTTCCTCACTAATTGGTGTAGTAGTCACAGGAACAGATTTCTGTGATGAACTACTTTCCAATAAGGGAGAAGGTACAATTACCTTATCAAGTTCTACTTTCCTCCCACTCACTTCTTTCGAGAGAACCTCCTTCTCTAGAAAGGATCCATTCTTAGCAACGAATGTCTTGCCTTTGTATCTGTGATAGAAGGTGTACCCAATAGTAACTTTTTGGGTATCCTATGAAGACACACTTTTCCGATTTGGGTTTGAGCTTATCAGGATGAAACTTTTTCACATAAGCATTGCAACCCCAAACTTTAAGAAACGACAACTTTGGTTTCTTGCCAAACCACAGTTCATACGGTGTCGTCTCAACAGATTTAGATGGTGCCCTTTTAACGTGAATGCAGCTGTCTCTAATGCATAACCCCAAAATGATAGTGGTAGATCGGTAAGAGACATCATAGATTGCACTATATCCAATAAAGTACGGTTATGACGTTCGGACACACCATTATGCTGTGGTGTTCCATGTGGCATGAGTTTGTGAAACTATTCCACATTGTTTTAATTGAAGACCAAACTCGTAACTCAAATATTTGTCTCCGCGATCAGATCATAGAAACTTTATTTTCTTGTCATTCATTGGACCACATACATCAGTATGTATGATTCCAACAAATCTGTTGCTTGCTTCATTGTTCCGAAGAACGGCGTTTTAGTCATCTTGCCCATAAGGCATGGTTCGCAAGCATCAAGTGATTCATACTCAAGTGATTCCAAAAGCCCATCAGCATGGAGTTTCTTCATGCGCTTTACACCAATATGACCTAAACGGCAGTGCCACAAATAAGTTGCACTATCATTATTAACTTTGCATATTTTGGTTTCAATATTATGAATATGTGTATCACTACGATCGAGATCCAATGAACTTGTTTCATTGGGTGTATGACCATCGAAGGTTTTATTCATGTAAACAGAACAACAATTATTCTCTGACTTTAATGAACAACCGTATTGCAATAAACATGATCAAATCATATTCATGCTCAACGCAAAAACCAAATAACACTTATTTAGGTTCAACACTAATCCCGAAAGTATAGGGGAGTGTGCGATGATGATCATATCAATCTTGGAACTACTTCCAACACACATCGTCACTTCACCCTTAACTAGTCTCTGTTTATTCTGCAACTCCTGTTTCGAGTTACTACTCTTAGCAACTGATCCAGTATCAAATACTAAGTGGTTTCTATAAACACTATTAAAGTACACATCAATAACATGTATACCAAATATACTTTTGTTCACTTTGCCAGCCTTCTTATCCGCCAAATACTTGGGGTAGTTCCGCTTCCAGTGACCAGTCCCTTTGCAGTAGAAGCACTTAGTCTCAGGCTTAGGACTAGACTTGGGCTTCTTCACTTGAGCAGCAACTTGCTTGCCGTTCTTCTTGAAGTTCCCCTTCTTCCCTCTGCCCTTCTCTTGAAACTAGTGGTCTTGTCTACCATCAACACTTCATGTTTTTCTCGATTTCTACCTTCGTCAATTTCAGGATTACGAAGAGCTTGGGAATCGTTTCCGTTATCCCTTGCATATTATAGTTCATCACGAAGTTCTACTAACTTGGTGATGGTGACTAGAGAATTCTGTCAATCACTATTTTATCTGGAAGATTAACTCCCACTTGATTCAAGCGATTGTAGTACCCAGACAATCTGAGCACATGCTCACTGCTTGAGCGATTCTCCTCCATCTTTTAGCTATAGAACTTGTTGGAGACTTCATATCTCTCAACTCGGGTATTTGCTTGAAATATTAACTTCAACTCCAGGAACATCTCATATGGTCCATGACGTTCAAAACGTCTTTGAAGTCCCGATTCTAAGCTGTTAAGCATGGTGCACTAAACTATCAAGTAGTCATCATATTGAGCTAGCCAAACGTTCATAACATCTGCATCTGCTCCTGCAATAGGTCTGTCACCTAGCGGTGCATCAAGGACATAATTCTTCTGTGCAGCAATGAGGATAAACCTCAGATCACGGATCCAATCCGCATCTTTGCTACTAACATCTTTCAACACAATTTTCTCTAGGAACATATCAAAATAAACACAGGGAAGCAACAACGCGAGCTATTGATCTACAACATGATTTGCAAAATACTACCAGGACTAAGTTCATGATAAGTTTAAGTTCAATTAATCATATTATTTAAGAACTCCCACTTAGACAGACATCCCTCTAATCCTCTAAGTGATCACGTGATCCAAATCAACTAAACCTTGTCCGATCATCACGTGAGATGGAGTAGTTTCAATGGTGAACATTACTATGTTGATCATATCTACTATATGATTCACGCTCGACCTTTAGGTCTCCGTGTTCCGAGGCCATATCTGTATATGCTTGGCTCGTCAAGTATAACCTGAGTATTCCGCGTGTGCAACTGTTTTGCACCCGTTGTATTTGAACGTAGAGCCTATCACACCCGATCATCACGTGGTGTCTCAGCACGAAGAACTTTCGCAACGGTGCATACTCAGGGAGAACACTTCTTGATAATTAGTGAGAGATTGTCTTATAATGCTACCGTCAATCAAAGCAAGATAAGATGCATAAAAGATAAACATCACATGCAATCAAAATATGTGACATGATATGGCCATTATCATCTTGTGCCTTTGATCTCCATCTCCAAAGCATCGTCATGATTTCCATCGTCACCGGCATGACACCATGATCTCCATCATCTTGATCTATATCAATATGTCGTCACATGGTCGTCTCGCCGACTATTGCTCTTGCAACTATTGCTACCGCATAGCGATAAAGTAAAGCAATTATTTGGCGCTTGCATCTTATGCAATAAAGAGACAACCATAAGGCTTTTGCTAGTTGCCGATAACTTCAACAAAACATGATCATCTCATACAACAACTTATATCTCATCATGTTTTGACCATATCACATCTCAACATGCCCTGCAAAAACAAGTTAGATGTCCTCTACTTTGTTGTTGCAAGTTTTACGTGGCTGCTACGGGCTTAAGCAAGAACCAATCTTACCTACGCATCAAAACCACAACGATAGTTTGTCAAGTTGGTGTTGTTTTAACCTTCGCAAGGACCGGGCGTAGCCACACTCGGTTCAACTAAAGTTGGAGAAACTGACACCAGCCAGCCACCTGTGTGCAAAGCACGGCGGTAGAACCAGTCTCGCGTAAGCGTACGCGTAATGTCGGTCCGGGCCGCTTCGTCCAACAATACCGCCGAACCAAAGTATGACATGCTGGTAAGCAGTATGACTTATATCGCCCACAACTCACTTGTGTTCTACTCGTGCATATAACATCAAACCATAAAAACCTAGGCTCGGATGCCACTGTTGGGTTTCGTAGTAATTTCAAAAAAAAATCCTACGCACACGCAAGATCATGGTGATGCATAGCAACGAGAGGGGGAGAGTGTGATCTACATACCCTTGTAGATCGACAACGGAAGCGTTAACTTGGTTGATGTAGTCGTACGTCTTCACGGCCCGACCGATCAAGCACCGAAACTACGGCACCTCCCAGTTCTAGCACACATTCAGCTCGATGACGATCCCTGGACTCCGATCCAGCAAAGTATCGGGGAAGAGTTCCGTCAGCACGACGGCGTGGTGACGATCTTGATGTACTACAGTTGCAGGGCTTCGCCTAAGCACCGCTAAAATATTATCGAGGACTATGGTGGAAGGGGGCACCGCACACGGCTAAGAATATGATCACGTGGATCAACTTGTGTCTCTAGGGGTTGCCCCTGCCTCCGTTTATAAAGGTTCAAGGGAGGGGGGCTGGCCGGCCAGGAGAGGCGCGCCAGGAGGAGTCCTACTCCCTCTGGGAGTAGGACTCCCCCCTTTCCTAGTTGGAATAGGATTCGTGGAGGGGGGGAGAGGAGAGAGAGGAGGAAGGGGGGCCGGCCCCTCTCCTTATCCAATTTGGACCAAGGGGGGGAGGGGTGCGCGGCCCATCTCTAGCCACCTCTCCTCTCTTCCACTAAGGCCCACTAAGGCCCATATACCTCCCGGGGGGTTCCGGTAACCTCTCGATACTCCGGTAAAATCCCGATTTCACCTAGAACACTTCCGATATCCAAACATAGGCTTCCAATATATCAATCTTTATGTCTCGACCATTTAGAGACTCCTCGTCATGTCCGTGATCACATCCGGGACTTCGAACAACCTTCGATACATCAAAATGCATAAACTCATAATATAACTGTCATCGAAACCTTAAGCGTTTGGACCCTACGGGTTCGAGAACAATGTATACATGACCGAGACACGTCTCCGGTCAATAAGCAATAGCGGAACCTGGATGCTCATATTGGCTCCCACATATTCTATGAAGATCTTTATCGGTTAGACCGCATAACAACATACGTTGTTCCCTTTGTCATCGGTATGTTACTTGCCCGAGATTCGATCGTCGGTATCCAATACCTAGTTCAATCTCGTTACCGGCAAGTCTCTTTACTCATTTCGTAATACATCATCTCGCAACTAACTCATTAGTTGCAATGCTTGCAAGGCTTAAGTGATGTGCATTACCGAGAGGGCCCAGAGATACCTCTCCGACAATCGGAGTGACAAATCCTAATCTTGAAATACGCCAACCCAACATGTACCTTTGGAGACACCTGTAGAGCACCTTTATAATCACCCAGTTACGTTGTGACGTTTGGTAGCACACAAAGTGTTCCTCTGGCAAACGGGAGTTGCATAATCTCATAGTCATAGGAACATGTATAAGTCATGAAGAAAGCAATAACAACATACTAAACGATTGGGTGCTAAGCTAATGGAATGGGTCATGTCAATCAGATCATTCAACTAATGATGTGATCCCGTTAATCAAGTGACAACTCTTTTTCCATGGTTAGGAAACATAACCATCTTTGATTAACGAGCTAGTCAAGTAGAGGCATACTAGTGACACTTTGTTTGTCTATGTATTCACACATGTATTATGTTTCCGGTTAATACAATTCTAGCATGAATAATAAACATTTATCATGATATAAGGAAATAAATTATAACTTTATTATTGCCTCTAGGGCATATTTCCTTCACAGGCATCGCCGGATAGTTCTTCGCGACGCTTGTTTCTCCCAAGAGGCATTAGATGCCTTCAATTCGGGAGATGCGTACCTCCGTGCTGCTCAAAATGGTTTAGCCAGAGCCACGGAGCAATATGTAAAAGACATACGGGTAAGAAATTTTTTGGTAAATATATATATATACCAGTAGCCCCCGAGACTTGAAACAGTTAGAATAACTGATTTAAGGATCATTTGTTATGCAGGTTCTCACAGAGAATAATACGTACTGTCCCAGGAGCTGGAAGAGTGCAAAGCCCAACTGGAGGTCGCACTAGCCGTGACAGGGGAGCCCAAAGAGACCCCCTCTGGTAAGATACACTTCGAAAGATTAGTATCTTGCAAAGTGCGGCGTGGGTGTAAATCTGGCAAATCATATTGCAGATGGCGCCGGACTGGATCCGGAGAGGCAACAACTCTTACGCCGGCTAAAGGCCGGTGAGAGTATGCTGACAAGGGTGAGGCGGGAGAAGAATGATCTTCAGGATGCCAACACCAAGCTGGACGTTGAACTTAAAGATGTTCATGGCCAGCTGTCGGACTCCACTAAGGAGAATCAGCGGCTTCGACGCGACATATTTAGTAAGTGCTTAAGAGAATCTTTGAAAGAAAAGAGTTCGGCGAGGAAGTCGACTAACAGAGTAATGTCTGTAGGTATGCTAACAGGTCGTCCTGTAGAGGAGATGCCCGGTTCTACGGGTGACCTTCTTCCCGAGCTCTCGCAATTGCACGAGTGAGTTCAGCAGGCGATGCGAGGCGTTGCCCAAGCCTTATGGCCTTCCCACTCCATGCCCGAGGGCCTTGGAGAGCTTTCGGAGAAGCTTAAGGGAGCTCGGCGGCGCTTCCGGTTGTGGAAGATATCGGCCTGCCGACAAGGCACTAGGGAGGCCTGGGCCATGGTGAAGACGCGGTACACGAAGTCTGACCCAAACCACATGGCCAAGGTCGGACCTGTGGGGCCTGACCGGAAGGAGATCCCTGTAAGCTTAGTGTACGGCCAAGTAGAATTGGCCGCCAAGTATTCCTAGCAGGACTGTAAGTTAGATAGGCTGTTAGATGGTATTGAAGAGGAATACAATTAGTCAGAGTGACTATGTAATTTTTAATTGACATGTGTAATGCCTTCTAGCCGGATTGTAGATCGTTTGTCGTTGCCGACCTTTTCGCTTCAACCTCAAGACCTGACGGTCCGGAGTGTGTCCGAATACCCTACCAGTTATGTAAGAACCGGGGTATGCATGGAGACCAGGCATAGGGGTCATTAGTGCTTCATCAGACAAGTGCCCAACTAGTTATGTTATATTACATGGTTAGAAAGAAACATCTTCCAGAGAGAATAGTTCCGTTAGGGGTTCCTTTCTCTGGGAGGCATGCCCTAAAGTGCATGTCCGGACTGCAAACGCAGGAAAATCATCTGGGGGCATATATATAAATAAGTAAAAAAGGTCATCTTTTAGTTCACCGACCGAATATTCCCTTAAGAACGCTAGCTTTTGGCTTCACCCAGTCTGAGGTACACATCCGGCTGATCCGGTAGTAACAATCGCAGAGGTGCTCCCTTTACCACCTAGCCGAACAATCAGGAACGTAGGGGTAAGCACAAGAGCCAGGCAACCCAGCTTGGCCAAAACTTAAGTCATATCGATGCATATAATGGTGAAGAAAAGGTACATGCGGAAGTTTGACACATGTGGTGGGCGTGAAGCCCGTATAAATAAGCTTCTGTTAAAGAAGCCCCCAGGTTTAAGGAGCATGAGTAGCACGTTACTTGAGGAGCCTTTAAGGTCTATAAAAGAAAAGGGGGGGGGGAGGAGAGAAATGTAAGACAGAAAATGTAAAAAATGGACAGAGGAAGGAGATAAACACATAGTCCGGCGCTAGGCATAGAATCTTCTGAGACGGGCTGTGTTCCATGGGTTCAGCTCGAGTCGGTTATCCGACGCATCTCGCAAGCGGTATGCTCCACCAGTCAGGACTTGGTCGATTATGAAGGGACCTTCCCACTTGGGCTTCAGCTTGTCCTTTTTCTTGTCCGGCAGGCATAGAACTAATTCGCCAACATTGTAGTTTTTGGCCTGCACTTCTCTTCTTTGATATCTTCGAGCCTGCTATTGATAGAATGCGGAACGGGCTTATGCCACGTCGCGCTCCTCCTCTAAGGTGTCCAAACTGTCCTGCATATCGAGCTCGGCTTCCCTTTCTTCGTACATGCGCACTCGAGGTGAGTCATGAATTATGTTGCAGGGCAAGACTGCCTCTGCATCGTACACCATAAAAATGGTGTGTATCCGGTGGTGCGATTCGGCGTGGTCCGCAGCCCCGAGAGTACGGAGTCGAGCTCCTCTACCCAGTGCATGTTAGATTCCTTGAGGGACCGCACTAATCTAGGTTTGATGCCGCTCATGATGAGACCATTTGCACGTTTGACCTAACCGTTAGTTTGCGGGTGATAGACGAAAGCATAATCGAGCTTGATGCCCATGTTTTTGCACTAGAGTTTTACCTCATCGGCCGTAAAGTTCGTGCCGTTATCGGTGATGATGCTGTGGGGGACACCATAACGGTGTACGACCCCGGATATAAAGTCTATCACAGGTCCGGATTCGGCCATCTTAACAGGCTTGGCTTCTATCCATTTGGTGAACTTATCCACCATGACCAGTAAGTATTTTTCTTGTGGGTTCCGCCTTTAAGGTGTCCCACCATGTCAAGCCCCCAGACCGTGAAAGGCCAAGTGATGGGGATAGTTTGGAGGGTGGTGGGTGGCATATGGCTTTGGTTTGCAAAAAGCTGGCAACCGGCGCATCGTTGGACCAAGTCCTGAGCGTCCGCCCAGGCCGTCGGCCAATAAAAGCCTGTACGGAAAGCCTTGATTACAAGGGACCGGGCTGCGGCGTGATGGCCACCGAGTCCGGCATGAATTTCAGCCAGCAGGTCCCACCCTTCCTCTTCGGAGATGCACCTTTGAAGGACTCCGGTAGTGCTTTCCTTATAAAGTTCTCCCTCATGGACTTTATAGGCTTTAGATCGCCGCACTATACAGCGTGCCTTGTTTTGGTCCTTTGGGAGTTCCTGCCTAGTAAGGTAGGCTAGGAATGGATCTGTCCACGGGGCGATAACGGCCATTAGTACGTGGGCTGAGGTTGTGATTTCATTGGCAGAGCCTCCGATTATGTCAGATTGTTCGGCGTCAGAAAGTGCGATTGGGTCCGGGCTAATATTGCCATGTTCCCCTTCCCATACTACGGATGGCTTGAACAACCTTTCTAGGAAGATGTTGGGGGGGATCGCATCGCATTTTGCGCCAATGCGTGCCAGGATGTCTGCCGCCTGATTGTTTTCTCGGGCTATATGGTGAAATTCGAGCCCCTCAAACTGAGCTGACATTTTGAGGACGGCGTTGCGGTAAGCTGCCATTTTTGGATCCTTGGCATCGAAGTCTCCATTTATTTAGGATATCGCGAGGTTCGAATCCCCGCGCACCTCTAGGCGTTGAATGCCCATGGATACTGCCATCCGGAGACCATGTAAAAGGGCCTAATATTCAGCTGCATTGTTGGAGTCCATGTACATAATCTGGAGTACATATTGAACTGTGTCTCCTGTGGGGGACGTCAAAACGACGCCGGCCCCAAGTCTGGCCAACATTTTGGAACCGTCGAAGTGCATGATCCAGTTTGAATATGTGCCGTACTCTTTAGGGAGTTCGGCCTCCGTCCATTCTGCGACGAAGTCGGCCAAAACTTGCGACTTGATAGCTCACCGTGGCCTATAAGTTATGTCGAACGGGAGGAGCTCGATGGCCCATTTTGCAATCCGGCCCGTTGCGTCACGATTGTTTATAATATCATTGAGTGGTACTTCCGATGCTACTGTGATTGAACACTCTTGAAAGTAGTCTCGTAGCTTCCGGGATGCCGTGAATACCGCATATGCAATCTTTTGATAATGTGGGTACCGTGATTTGCATGGGGTGAGGACAGTGGACACATAGTAAACCGGATTTTGAAGGGGGATTTGTGTCCGTCCGTTTCCCATTCGACGACGAGTACTGCGCTGACAACTTGATGGGTTGCTGCAATGTACAATAGCATTGGTTCGCCGATGTTTGGCGCGGCCAGGACGGGGTTTGTTGCCAATATGGCTTTTATTTCCTTGAGTCCGGCCGTGGCGGCACCCTTCCACTCGAAGTGTTCGGTGCGTCGAAGGAGGCGATAGAGGGGTAGCGCCTTTTCTCCCAACCGGGAGATAAAGCGGCTTAGAGCCGCCACGCATCCGGTTAATTTTTGTATTTGTTTGAGGTCCTTTGGGATATCCAATTGTGACAAAGCTCGGATCTTGGCTGGATTTGCTTCGATTCCTCTACCGGATACAGTGAAGCCCAAGAGCTTTCCGGCTGGAACGCCGAAAACGCATTTTTCCAGATTTAGCTTGATGTCATATGCTCGGAGGTTGTCAAATGTAAGCCTCAAGTCGTCTACTAGAGATTCGACATGTTTTGTTTTTACGACCACATCATCCACGTATGCCTCTACTGTTTTGCCGATCTGGTTTGCCAGACATGTCTGAATCATGCGCTGATATGTTGCGCCGGCATTTTTGAGCCCGAAAGGCATTGTGTTGAAGCAGAATGGGCCGTATGGGGTGATGAATGCTGTTGTGGCTTGGTCTGACTCGGCCATCTTGATTTGATGGTAACCGGAGTATGCGTCGAGGAAGCACAACGAATCGTGTCCTGCAGTGGCATCAATAATTTGATCAATGCGGGGGAGGGGGAAGGGATCATTTGGGCAACCCTTGTTAAGGTCTTTGAAGTCAACGCACAGGCGCCAGGATTTGCCTTCTTTGGTACCATCACCAAGTTTGCTAGCCAGTCCAGATGTTTTATATCTCTGATGAATCCGGCCTCCAATAGTTTGGCTAGCTCCTCTCCCATTGCCTGTCTCTTGGGCTCAGAGAAACGCCGAAGGGCTTGTTTGACAGGTTTGAATCCTTTTAGTATATTTAAGCTGTGTTCGGCCAGCCTATGTGGGATTCCTGGCATGTCTGAAGGGTGCCAGGCAAAAATGTCCCAGTTCTCCCGTAGGAATTCTCGCAGTGCGGAGTCTACATTGGGGTTTAATCGTGCCCCGATGGAAGCTGTTTTATTGGGGTCCGTTGGATGGACCTGGAATTTGACTATTTCATCCTCTGGTTTAAAAGAGGTGGACTTGGATCTTCTGTCGAGTATCACATCGTCCCTGTTTACCGTGGAGCGCAGCGTAGTCAGTTGCCGCTAGGGCTTCGGATAGTGCCTCAAGGGCCAATGCGGCTGTCTTGTTTTCAGCGCGGAGTGCTATGTACGGATCACTAGCGAGAGTGATGATTCCGTTCGGCCCGGGCATCCTGAGCTTCATGTACCCGTAATGGGGTATTGCTTGGAAGATTGTAAATGCTTCCCGCCCCAGCAGAGCGTGGTATCCGCTACTGAACGGGGCCACTTGGAATGTGACCTCTTCGGACCTATAATTTTCCGCGTGCCGAACACCACATCTAGTGTGATTTTTCCTGCACAGCGCGCTTCCCGACTGGGGATTATTCCTCTAAAGGTTGTGCTGCTTCGCTCAATGCGGTTCCAGTCTATTTCCATTTTTTGAAGGGTTTCCTCATAAATGAGGTTTAATCCGCTGCCTCCGTCCATGAGTACCTTGGTGAGGCAAAAGCCGTCCACTATAGGACTGAGTACAATGCGGCTGGTGCTCGAGCTGTTCGGAATTTAGGTTCATCACTGGCATTAAAAGTAATAGCTGTGTCACTCCATGGGTTTATTGTTGCTACTTGATAGACTTCGGCGAGGCTGCGGAGTGTTCTTTTTCGCATATTCTTTGATGCGAAAGTCTCGAAGACTGTTAAGACTGTACTGGAGTCCCTGAGGTGGCTTTCTGCGGCCTCCGGAATTAGGAGATCTTCACCCCTTTTGGCCACCTGCCAGAGTATCCAACATGCTCTGAGGCTATGAGTTGGTGTGCCGTTCTCTGTACTATGAATTTTACAGGGTCCATTAAGCCATCCCTCCAGTACGGTTCCATGCCCTGTAGAGGGTTTTGGTTTTTTGGTTTTTAACCCGGGTGTCTGATGATGATGCACCCTTTTATTTCGGACGAGGTTTCTATTCAGGGCCGGATTGTCCCAAAATTTAGTTTCGGTTTTCCGGGCGCTTTCCATCGCACAGTACTTTTGTACTATGGACGCCAAGTCAGCGAAGCATGTAAGATCACGACGACCTATGGTGTTGAGGATTCCCTTGTCCGTGCAATTATTGCAGAAGATTGAGATTGCGTCTTCCTCACGGCAGTCCTTTATCATGTTCATAATCAGGAGGAACCTTGCCCAGTAATGATGTACTGTTTCTTCGGACTTTTGCCTGATTTGGGATAGATCGCTTATGTTTGGGTGGGTGGGTGGAATTAAGTCCGGAACTTCACCCAATCTAAGACTCAGAGGCCAAGGCGTTTTTGAACTCTGAAGTTTGGATTCTTGGATGTTGTCTAGTGAATCTAGCCCGTTGCCTGATTCTAAGTTCAGGTCTTGAGTTACATCCTCCCCTCCGCGGGTATCCGGCTTGGAGGGATCAGGAATCCGGACGTAGCTAGTCCTTAAGATAGATGAAGAGTCGCCGCACTGTGCCTCTACCACGGCAACGTGATGGGTGACTTGGGGAGAATTAATTTCTCTTAGATCGGGTTTAAGCCCAATCTGGTCATAATCCGTAGTGACCCCCAAGGCGGCGATGCGATCCAAGAGCTTGTTTACGGAAGAGAGCTCCATTGGATCTAACTGCTCGACGAGTTCCGAGCTGACGTGAAGATTGCTTTTCATGACCCGAGAGGTCACCGTCGGTGCAACGGCCGAACAGGCGGTCATGAGAAAGCCGCCTAGCCGAAGAGTTTGGCCGACAGCCAAGGCTCCCTTAGTAACGGCGCCGTCTTTAAAGACGGGAAGAGGCATCCTTCCTGATTGCAACGGCACAGAGCAACTCTCAATGAAAGCACCAATGTCGGTGTCAAAACCGGCGGATCTCGGGTAAGGGGTCCCGAACTATGCGTCTAGGCCGGATGGTAACAGGAGGCAAGCAACACGATGTTTTACCCAGGTTCGGGCCCTCTTGATGGATGTAAAACCCTACGTCCTGCTTGATTAATATTGATGATATGGGTAGTACAAGAGTAGATCTACCATGAGATCGAGGAGGCTAAACCCTAAAAGCTAGCCTATGGTATGATTGTTGTATGATGAAGTTGTCCTGCGGACTAAAACCCTCTGGTTTATATAGACATCGGAGAGGGTTAGGGTTACACAAAGTCGGTTACAATGGTAGGAGATCTTGAATATCCGCATCGCCAATCTTGCCTCCCACGCCAAGGAAAGTCCCATCCGGACACGGGACAAAGTCTTCAATCTTGTATCTTCATAGTCCTGGAGTCCGGCTGAAGGTATAGTCCGGCTACCCGGACACCCCCTAATCCAAGACTCCCTCACCGTCCTCACAGAAAAGATGATCTGGATACTTCAAAATATACAGACTGAATTGAGTGGACAGACATTAACATAGACTGTTCTCAGGACTGACCACACACCAAAAGCGGTAGTACTAACAAACAATACAGGGTTCACAAACACAAATCGAGTACTGAACAATAGTACTTACTACAAACAAGCAAAGTTGCACTAATTAAACTATGCAGACTATTTCTTGCCACCGACCTACGGGATGAACCCCGCATAACTGACTAGGCCATGGACTTCGTGAGACATGTCTACATGCACCATCACCATCTTGTCAACCTTGGAGAACCTAACAGAGTGGTCTTTCCACTCATAAACATGATCATGAAGACAGGCTGCATCAGATTTGTTGGGAAGCTTTACAAGAACCACACCCTTCATAATCGAAGGCACAACTAGGAAATTGTTGTGGTCAAGTACAGCCTCGAGAACACGCCTGACAACAATGCTACAGGAAAACACTAGTTCAGGACACATGGCGACAAGGACACAGCAACTGGATAGTTTAGCAGTAGAAATCATCCTCGGGTCTTCCAGTTCACACGGCATGACTTTGAGAACTTTATCTCCACCGCGGACCTGGTTCTAATACAAACAGAAACCATATTTTACTATTACCTCTGTTCAGAAATATAAGATGATTTTCGATATTATACTCCATATATGACTACATATACGCACAGAAATGAGTCAACAAAGACACTAGAACATGTCTTCAAAGGCATGAGAGCAGAGGAATTACTTGCAATATCCATAACACAAGTTACTGAGGCAAATATACCCTCTTCAAATGTAGCATTGATGTTCATAAAGTACTCCCTCCGTCCCAAAATTCTTGTCTTAGATTTGTCTAGATACGGATGTATCAAGTCACATTTTAGTATTAGATACATCCGTATCTAGACAAATCTAAGACAAGAAATTTGGGACAGAGGGAGTAGTTGAAAGTAATCTATAAGAAATCAGTGCCAACCTCTCGCATGTTTTGGTCAAAAGAGGAATTTAGAACCGTCATTTGGCACACAAAAATCATATGCAAGATCACCCAGAAAGTTGTACTACTAGTACTAGTACTACGTGTTAGATGAAAAAACATGATCAAGATCAAGAAAAAGATCGTCAAGAAGAGATATTACCTGGACTTGCTTAATGAGGGATCCCGAAGAGGGGGCTTGGACAGGGCGATGGCTTTGAGCTTGTTTGCGGTAGTCTCGGCGGGGTGCTTGCGCTTCTTCATACCATGAGCCTCGACGGTTTTGGCCAGAGCCATAGACATCACTTCGGCCGGTGCTCCAGCATCCATCAAGAAACTGTCAAATAGAAATAAAAGAAAAGAAACCATAATCACAAACCCAAAAAAAGAAAATAGAGGGAGTTATAGGATCAGTCTCGGGGTTGCAAGACCGGGCCTTGGCCAGAATCAACACCATTGATGCGCTCACCTTTCCTTCTTTGGGAGAGAAGAACAATGGCAGAAGCAGGTCGGGGTTTTCTTGAAGAAATGAGGAACAAGATGAGGGAGAAGCGAGGGTTGGGTAGAGAGGAAGCTGAGAGAGAAGAGTGAAATGATGGTTGCTTCGTCCGTCCAACTTACTG
Organism: Triticum aestivum; assembly: GCF_018294505.1. NCBI lineage: Eukaryota > Viridiplantae > Streptophyta > Magnoliopsida > Poales > Poaceae > Triticum > Triticum aestivum. Next base: position 48,615,227 of record NC_057806.1, on the reverse strand, counting down.
CTGGAAAGGAGGGGGTTTTGTGATTTGATGGCTCATTGGGCATTACTGCGGCGCTTCGATCAGGGTAGTCTACCGTCACTCTACTACGGAGTAAATTAGTGCATGGCTTGTGGACCCCGATGTTGGTTGTCCCACACGTCGGCGAAAGTGAGTAATTTAGTGCATGGTTGGAGGAGGATTCGCACGGTAGAGCATGTCCATTGTTTTTCTGAAGAAAAAAATGATTACAGCAAGCGTTTCCACTCTTACGACAGAGGAGTGCGATACACGGCACCCACTTGAACATACACAGTGCTCCTACTACTAGGCATGTGCAGTGGTTCATACGTCAGTACTACATAATCTTGTTGCTAGTGTAGTAAGATATGACGACAACAAATGATGTTGTGCGCATGTCAACCATATGAACGGTAATGTAGTAACATAGTACCGCTTTCTCGACTGTCCGATTGAGAATGAACGGTGAGATCAATGTTAACAGAACTAGGTCTACAGCACACGGAGAGTATGGTGCTACAGTACTCCATGAAACATGAACCATATGAAGCACGAATAGTGTTAGGCAGGGTGTATGAAGGGTGCACGAGATGGGAGCAAAATTTCCCTTCTCGACCCACTTTTGGGTGTTTGGCAGAGTGCATGAAGGGTGCATGAGTCCACACTAGTAGGTTAACACAAATACAAGAAGAGGAAACAACTACTCTGTCTAGGTGTGTAAGTCATCTTATGTTGTGCACTGCGACCAAGGCGGAGAGGAAAACGAGAAAACTTAATGTCTTTTTGCTAATTAATAGCATTGCATGCAATGAACTAACCACTGCATCTCATGTTTATTAGTCGCAAGTCATTGAAATCATGCATGGCCCACGTCTCTTATTGGTTGATATTTCACAAAACAAGAAACGGGGAGGGAGTTAATGTACCGTGCCTAAGTGTTTTGGGATTATTTGGTTTTCGTAAGGTGACTTATACACTATATTGAGATGAGAATGCAACCAAACACACCCACACGCTTTGTGCTGCAGTGACTGATCTGCACCGTCTGAGTTTGATCCAATGGTCATGTTGCGCCGAGACATGGACATGCCCATGCAAAGGGCGCCTAAACACCACCGAAGTCCCTTTGCTTCTCGAGGCGCACGACATTGGTGATGCAGGGGGCAAAACGGCTGAAAGGCAATGCAATCTATGGGAAGGCGGAGGGAGCCAGCCGAGGAGCAGGGAATCTTTTGGTTTTCACCATGGTAAAACACCTGTCGACGACTTCTCACATCAGGGAGCAGTGGGTTTTACAGGCGGAGTCATCGTGACTAATTGCTGCCGCGCCTGCTCCCGTCAATCAAAAAATTAAAAATCCTGCCGCGCCTGCTCCCAATAAAGAAATTAAAAATCCTGCCACACTCAAACACCAGAGAAACACCACGGTGGATGTTTAAATTTACCTGCCGGCAAGTAGATAAAAAAAGGGGTGAAAAAACAAATGTGGCGGTGGCCTAGCTAATCGGTCGAACTAGCCCAACTAGCTAGCCACCGTGCTTCACTGATGTACTCGGCGGGAAAAGTGGTCTTCCGTGATTTGACGACTCATTTATTTACTTGCTTTGGCGCAAACGCGCGGTAGGGCGTCCCACATCAGGAAGAATATATGCGTGCACCACCCCGGAGGACCCTGAAACCACGCGGTAGGGTGTTCCATGTCTCGGCACGGAGGAAAATTGTGTGTGTAAAAATTTACTGTATTAGACATAGTACCTATGGTTCGGCCTCGGGACCCAGCCAGTCGGTTGAAAACACCCCACTAGCCACACCGCTTCATCATGCTAACATGGCACGGAGGATAGGTGTGGTTAGCTCCATCTCGACCAGCCACAACGTCTCTTGTTCTAGGCGATTCTTCTATTTTCCAAGCTTTTTTTTAGTTGTAATAACACCACGGCAAGCTAGCGCCGCTCTTCGTGTGTGCCCGTGCAAAGGTTAGACGATGGAAGAAGAGAGAGATCGTAGACCAGGGACCCACCAGTAAGTGAGTCAACGGTCATGCATGTGTAGACGAGGCACTCCCTCTACTCTACTCAACATAATACTGTATAAAATCAAGTTATGGGACAAAGCCAACAACCGTTGTTGTTTCGGGCTATCGACTTACGCTTTGTAGTCCAGGTTGCCATTCGAATCTCGTCTTTCAGATTTGTTAGTTTTAGGTCCAAATTTGATTAATGACAAGTGGGACCCTGTCGGTGTCAAAACCGGCAGATCTCGGGTAGGGGGTCCCGAACTGTGCGTCTAAGGTGGATGGTAACAAGAGGCAGGGGACACGATGTTTACCCAGGTTCGGGCCCTCTTGATGGAGGTAATACCATACGTCCTGCTTGATTGTTCTTGATGATATGAGTATTACAAGAGTTGATCTACCACGAGATCGTAGAGGCTAAACCCTAGAGGCTAGCCTATGGTATGATTGTATGTTGTCCTACGGACTAAACCCTCCGGTTTATATAGACACCGGAGGGGGCTAGGGTTACACAGAGTCGGTTACAAGGGAGGAGATCTACATATCTGTATTGTCTAGCTTTCCTTCCACGCCAAGGAGATTCCCATCCGGACACGGGACGAAGTCTTCAATCTTGTATCTTCATAGTCCAACAGTCCGGCCAAAGGATATAGTCCCGCTGTCCGGAGACCCCCTAATCTAGGGCTCTCTCCGTAGCCCCTGAACCAGGCTTCAATGACGATGAGTCCGGCACGCAGTATTGCTTCGGCATTGCAAGGCGGGTTCCTCCTCCGGATACTCCATAGAAGATTTTGGACCCAAGGATAGTGTCCGGCCCTACAAAATAATTTCCACATACCACCGTTGGGAGAATAATATTTCCACAAATCTAATCTACTGACGTGTTTTGACAGCACGATGTTACGTCATGGCCCGGTCATTATTCGAACCTCTTTTCTCAACCAGCACCGCACATATCGCAAGGCGGTTTTCTTGACACGTCTTGTCGAAGAAGAGATCGTGTCCCCCCCTATTACGGGATTCTCATCAATACGGACGTGGGTAACCCACTCGTGCCCGTTGGTATGACTCCTCGATTTTAGGCGAGTCCAAAACGGCCGCGAGGAGGACGCTTGACATTCACCCTCTTTATAAAGAGGCCAAGACTTGTCCCTTTTTCCTCTCGCGCTCAATCAAATCCTTCCCCCGCCTCGAGTTCCAACACCCGAGGCTCAGGTCAGGCACTTCAGACCTTCAACCATGTCCGGATCCGACCTGCAAGGTCGGTGGATGCCTTCCTCTGTCACAAAGGAGGACATCAAGAAGCTAAGAGGGGCCAGATATCTGACCGCCGAAATTTCGCACAGGCTGCCTGCCAAGGGTAGGTCATCCCCACTCCTGAACCCAACAAGAGTGATGTGTTTGTCTCTCACTTCCTCCAAGGACTAGGCCTCGCTCTGGATCCCTTTGTTAGGGGACTCATGTTCTATTATGGACTGGATTTCCACGATCTGGCCCCGGATTCCCTCCTTCACATCTCGTCGTTCATCGTCGTATGTGAGGCCTTCCTCCGCACTACCCCTCACTTCGGCCTATGGTTCAAGACCTTCAATGTGAAGCCGAAGATGATCGAGGGGCGGCACGTAGAGTGTCGAGGTGCCGTAATAAGCAAAAGCGCTAATGCTCCATGGCCAGAGGGTTCCTTCCCAGAGGTATCCAGTTTGTGGCAGCGGGAGTGGTTTTATATCACAGCTCCCCGAAGTGCCAAGTGGGCAGCCATCCCTGCCTTTCACTCGGGCCCCCCACCACAACTGATGTCATGGATCAGCGAGGGGCTAAACTGGGGTCTAGTAAAGGATGTGCCGATATTGCAGAGTCACATCCGAGATCTCATTGAGAGAGACGTCAACCTAGTCACGGTGATGCAGGTCATGCTAGTTCGCTAGGTCCCGCCTTGCAAACATAGACCTCTCCGTTTGTGGGAGTTCAACCCGGAGGGACTGCAAATCATTCAGCACTTCCTCGGCATGACGCTCGAGGAGATGTACAAGTTGTTCTTCAGATCACAAATAAAGTGTCCGGACACCACTGAGGATGCGGGTCTGAGTTGTAATCGCCCGGATACCCAAGTAAGTAATCTTCCCATGGCCGAACACACTATTTCTCTTATTCATCATAACATCATTCTGAGAAGTCGCTCTTTGACTAGGACTGGATAACAAAGGCAAAGATGATAAGGTGTCTGGCCCCCCTTCCCGGGGGCTTGGCCAATCCAGTACTAGATAGAATGCTAGAGCCGGCGCCTTATCAAGTGCCCTCAAAGGAAGATAAAGGGGGGAATAAAGAGGCCGGAAGTGAGCCTCACTCACTACTCGCCCCAACCAGGGGAACGAGCGCCTCCGCGAAGGAGGACAACCAGGGAGAAGAATCTAACATTCCCTCTCCCCAGGGAAGGAAGAGGACCACCTCTGAAGATCCGGAAACCAAGGTTTCCAAATGAGGGAAGAAATCTTTGTCAGAGGGTCCTACCCCGGGGGGTACCCTTGCCGCACAGTGTCCGCAAGGGAGTCAGCCCTCTACCGAGTTGTAAGTAATCAAAAGGTACTTAGTAGTGAAAAGATCCTACCTTACTTCTGAAGACAATAACCGAAGCTTATATCTTGTAGTTCGAATCGTAGCCCTTCTCGACAGAGTTCGTCTTTGGGGGATCTCCTTCCGGAGATGATGGAGAGCGAAACACCTCCCCCTGCCACCCCGCCTCATGAAGCGGGTGACCCTGAAGTGTCTTCGCGGAGGGTTTCTCCTGATCTGCCAAGGCCAGGGGGTAATCCCTTGGCCACCCGGAGTCCTCATTATTCGGCTCCTAAAGAGAGCAACAGAAAGAGTCCGGAACCGTATAGTGTGCGGTCGGACGCACTGAAGGATCTTTTAGACCAAGCAGCCATCTCAGAAGTGCATCATACGTTAATGAGTACGGTAGTTGAAAGGATTTCATCCGCTGAAAGCGGATTGCATGAAGCTTTTATGAGTCTGCTGAAAGGCTTTGAGGTACGTGACATAGTGTATGTTTTTGAAAATACCGCACACATTAGGTGTGCCCTATGCAGATAGTAGCCCCTGAGACTCTGGTTGTCATCGAAAACGGTGGCAAACAGAGGATCATAGTCCCAGGTAATAACCAGACCGCCTTTATGTGTAGGTGGCTGAAGCTCCAGTGGCTAGCCGGACTGATGGGTTTGCCGAGCTAAAGCGGCAACTTGATGCAGCAGATGCCGACATCGTGCTTGTCAACAAGCGGCTTGACGAGGCACAGGGTAAGTGATTTCTCCGGTGATCAACGCATAGTAAGAGGAGCAGGATGCCAATATCTTTAATATGTTGTGACTGCAGATGGAGCTGACACCGTGGAGACCCTTCGGGCAGAGCTTGCCCGGGCCAAGGAACAAGTAAGGAATAGCGATGCGGCCGCTCTAAGGGCGGTCGAAGAGCTGCGGGCCGAACAGTCCACGCATCACCAGAGTAAGGAAAGGATAGCCAAGATGGCCATTGAGTTGAAAGATGCTGCTAACCGTTACCATCTTCTTGAAGAAGAAAGCCGAGCGAGGGCGACGGACCTAGAGAAGGCCATGGTAGCAGCCAAGGGAGCCCGCTCTAAAATCAGAGCGGCGAAGGAGGAGCTGCATCAAGCTGCAGATATCGTGGCTGGGAAGCCCTTCTTGTTGCGGACTAAGTTCGGAGATTCGAAGTATGCTCCTCTTGATCAACTATGGAGTTTTGCAGACGCCTACGTGGATTTGGCGGCAAGTGTTGCTGATGCGGCCGAGTACTTCAAGGATCAAGGAGATCGCGAAGTGGAAAAGCTGTTTTGGTCACAGTTCCATACTCCCGTGCGTCTGCTGCTGCTGAATGAGCAAATGTCCGAGTGGGCCGAGCTCCATAGGTTGTCCGGACTCGCCATGAGGTCCATTGTGGATCATCTGTGGCCGGGAGGGCCAAGGCCGAATAGTTACTTTAGTTTGGTGCAACAATTCTTTGGTGCTGTGCCGCACATTGATGCTATGAAGAGGTCGGCGTGCATAGAGAGTGCACGGATGGCCTTTGCCTGTGTGAAGACATACTGAGCAGAGATGGATGCCACCACTGTTGCAACACAGGGTTCGGCCGTGGGCCGAGTGGCTGCCGAGCACTACTTTGAAGAAGTCCTTGAAGGCGCTCGTTCGATAGAGGCTCAGTGCTCGAAGAACATCATGTTCTAGTGACATGTACTCCTATTGTAAAAACAATGTTTTATTGAGTTATCAAGGTTGTGTTTATACTTTTGCCTGAAAGTATTATGATGCCTCCTGTGCGGCTGTTTATGTATATATGTATATAACCTGAAAGTTTGCAGTCGTCGGCTACCGCCCCACGCATATAATGCAGGGGTGTTCGCAAAAAACGTGTATTCACACTTGATCCAATGTCTTGGTCCATTAAGGAGGTGGTAGCATAGCGAACGAGGAAATCGGACTATATTTCTTAAACACTTTCACTTAGCCATAGGAGTTTGACGGCGGGGCTACTATATAGCCCCTGGTACTTCTGCGCTCGTCCAAATACGGGGCGCATGAAGGAAATATGCCCTAGAGGCAATAATAATGTTATTATTTTATTTCCTTATATCATGATAAATGTTTATTATTCATGCTAGAATTGTATTATCCGGAAACATAATACTTGTGTGAATACATAGACAAACTAAACGTCACTAGTATGCCTCTACTTGACTAGCTCATTAATCAAAGATGGTTATGTTTCCTAACCATAGACATGTGTTGTCATTTGATTAACGGGATCACATTATTATGAGAATGATGTGATTGACATGACCCATTCCATTAGCTTGGCACCCGATCGTTTAGTATGTTGCTATTGCTTTCTTCATGACTTATACATGTTCCTATGACTATGAGATTATGCAACCCCCGTTTGCCGGAGGAACACTTTGTGTGCTACCAAACGTCACAACGTAACTGGGTGATTATAAAGGAGCTCTACAGGTGTCTCCAAAGGTACATGTTGGGTTGGCGTATTTCGAGATTAGGATTTGTCACTCCGTTTGTCGGATAGGTATCTCTGGGCCCTCTCGGTAATGCACATCACATAAGCCTTGCAAGCATTGCAACTAATGAGTTAGTTGCGAGATGATGTATTACGAAACGAGTAAAGAGACTTGCCGATAACGAGATTGAACTAGGTATTGAGATACCGACGATCGAATCTCGGGCAAGTAACATACCGATGACAAAGGGAACAACGTATGTTGTTATGCGGTCTGACCGATAAAGATCTTCGTAGAATATGTAGGAGCCAATATGAGTATCCAGGTTCCGCTATTGGTTATTGACCGGAGACGTGTCTCGGTCATGTCTACATTGTTCTCGAACCCGTAGGGTCCGCACGCTTAAGGTTTCGACGACAGTTTCATTATGATTTTATATTTTTTTTGATGTACTGAAGGAGTTCTGAGTCCCGGATGAGATCGGGGACATGACGAGGAGTCTCGAAATGGTCGAGACGTAAAGACCGATATATTGGACGACTATATTCGGACATCGGAAAGGTTCTGAGTGATTCGAGTATTTTCGGAGGTACCGGGGAGTTATGGGAATACGAGGAAGAAGCAATGGGCCTTAATGGGCTTTAGTGGGAAGGACCAGGAGGTGGCGCGCGCCCCTCCCAAGCCCAGTCTGAATTGGACAAGGGGTTTGGGGCGCGGCCCCTCTCTCCCTTCCTTCCCCTCTTCCCCCCTTTCCCCCCTTCTCCTAGTTGGACTAGGAAAGGAGGAAACCTACTCCAACTAGGAGTAGGAATCCTACTCCCCTGTCGCGCCCCTCCTAGGGCCGGCCTCCTCCCCCCTTGCTCCTTTATATACGGGGGCAGGGGGCACCCAAAGACACACAAGTTGATCCTCGTGATCGTTTTCTTAGCCGTGTGCGGTGCCCCCTTCCACCATAATCCTCGATAATATTGTAGCGGTGCTTAGGCGAAGCCCTGTGACGGTAGAACATCAAGATCATCACCACGCCGTCGTGCTGACGGAACTCTTCCCCGACACTTTGCTGGATCGGAGTCCGGGGATCGTCATCGAGCTGAACGTGTGCTAAAACTCGGAGGTGCCGTAGTTTCGGTGCTTGATCGGTCGGGCCGTGAAGACGTACGACTACATCAACCACGTTCTCATAATGCTTCCATTGTCGGTCTACAAGGGTACGTAGATCACACTCTTCCCTCGTTGCTATGCATCACCATGATCTTGCGTGTGCATAGGAATTTTTTTGAAATTACTACGTTCCCCAACAGCGCATACCTACATGACCGGGAAATGGCCCTTCGTTAATGCGGAGGAATCCCAAAGATTCCGCTGAGTCATTGAGTGGTTGACCAGTCTCACGCTATATCATGACAATCAGTTTTCGGCTTTCTCTATTGAGGTGCTCATCCGGATGAACCAGGGCACAATCGCAGTAGTTCTCCTAGTGCTACCTTAGCCGATATAGCGGAACGTAAGGCACCAAAACATGGGAGCCGGGCAAACCCAACATTTGACCAAAGACATGATTCGGAGCTGATGCATATAAGGCCAAACTCGCAACGCCAAACACTCCCTAAGGTATTCGGTCTTTATAACATATGTCGGGCTGAGAAATGCCCTTAATAATAAACCCCGGGTGTCCAGGTACGTGCAATATCCTGACGTGGCCACATGCCAATATGTCGGCATCCTTCTCGGTTGTATTGAGTATCTGGAGGATGTGATCAACAAGAGACAGTAAAAAAGGATGACGCATGGTCTTAATCTAAAGAGAAACCTTTGATCGGATCCCTGCTACACGTCTGCGTCTGTGTCTCTATTGTGCCGTGTCCTGGACGGGTGTAGCACGATTGTCATCTGTAAAAGAGAAGAACTTAGGTGAAAGTTGCTATGCCAGAAAATTGATTACTATCAATAAACCATTAAAATTCAAGATAAGTCAAGTTGAGCCGGACTAGCCCTGATTACACACGGGAAGCCCCTGGTACTGTCTAGGAGGGCTTGATCATCAAACCAATCTCATGTATATGTAGTGGTGTACCGGACTCATCTAACCGTGTCTGTGGTCTTGACGACCTGTCATTTTTTCTGGTTGGTGAGGCCGTCTAGTGCTCGGCGGCTAAAGCCGCCACACATTCTTCCGCGCGTAGAGCATGCTCAGTATTTCCGCTAACTGTGATGGTGCCATGTGGACCGGGCATCTTAAGCTTGAGAGAAGCGTAATGCGGGATTGCATTAAAATGAGCGAAAGCCGCTCTTTCGAGTAGTGCCTGATAGCCACTTCGGAATGGAGCGATGTAGAAATTTAACCTTTCACTTCGGAAGTTGTCGGAAGAACCGAATACAACCTCTAGTAATATAGAACCCGTGCAGCGGGCCTCTAGGCCTAGTATTACTCCCTTGAAGGTAGTAGTACGGTGGCTTATTTTTGATGGGTCTATCCCCATTTTGCGGGCTGTGTCCTGATATATCAGGCTTAGACCACTGCCGCTGTCCATGAGGACTCGTGTGAGATGGTATCCATTTATTACTGGGTCTAACACCAAGGCAGCCAATCCTTCATGCCGGATGCTTGTCGCGTGATCCCCTCGATCAAAAGTGATTGGGCAGGCCAACCAGGGGTTGAACCTAGGGGTGACGGGCTCTATGGCGCGTGTGTCTCGGAGTGCATGTTTGCTTTTCCTCTTCATCACATGGATCATGTTGACTGTTTTAACCACTGGTGGGAATTTTTTCTGTCCTCCAGTGCTTTGCTGGCGAGGCTCATCCTCGTCTTCGCTTGTTGTCTCCCCTCCCTTGTGTTCGGCATTCAGCTTACTGGCCTGATTGAAGACCCAGCATTCTCTGTGGGTGTGATTTGCAGGTTTATCGGGGGTGCCATGAATCTGACATAGTTTGTTAAGAATCTTGTTTAGGCAAGACAGTCCGTCTCTGCTGCCTTTGAAAGGCTTTTTCCGCTGACCTAGTCGAGAGACCCTAAATCCGGCGTCTACCACTGTATTATCTGGGCTATCTTCTTTATTTCGACACTTACTTTTATTGCGTCGTGGTTTTCCATTGCCATCCCTGACTTCGGATGCGCTTGGGTCACTGGTGCTGCTGCAGGCTAACCAGCTGTCTTCGCCCGCACAAAAGTGGGTCATGAGACTTGTTAGAGCTGCCATTGTTCTTGGTTTTTCTTGGCCGAGGTGTCTGGCGAGCCATTCGTCTCGGACGCTGTGTTTGAAAGCTGCTAAGGCTTCGGCATCCGGATAGTCAACAATTTGGTTCTTCTTGGTGAGAAACCTGTTCCAAAGCTTTCAGGCGGACTCTCCAGACTGTTGAATTATATGACTTAAATCGTCTTCATCCGGAGGTCGGACGTAGGTCCCTTGAAAATTAGCCCTAAAAGCGTCCTCGAGCTCCTCCCAACTTCCAATTGAGTTTTCGGGGAGGCTTTTCAACTAGTGCCGAGCTGGTCCTTTAAGCTTGAGGGGCAAGTATTTAATGGCATGGAGATTGTCTCCGCGAGCCATATGGATATGGAGGATAAAGTCCTCAATCCAGACCCCAGGGTCTGTGGTCCCGTCGTACGCCTCTATGTTCACTGGTTTGAATCCTTCTGGGAATTCGTGGTCTAGCACATCGTCGGTGAAACATAGGGGGTGTGCGGCACCCCTGTACTTGGATGTACCATGGCGTTCGGACGGTTGTGGTATTTGGTTTTGATTTTGTGCCGGAGCACGCTTCCTAGATCCATAGATGGATCTGGTCGTACCAGATTTTTGGCGCAGGTCCTCACGTACATCGCGTGTTGACTTATGTGCATATTTGTTATCCGCTCTATCGCAGTCACAAGGTGGTGGATCCGGCCGGTTGGCCGTTTCATTATTTGGCTGTGTGGGCTCTAAGGCCTCGTCATCGAATTCAGGTAACAACGTGCGCTTTGGATAGCTCTTTGTGTGGTAACTTCCACCATACTTTGCTTCGCTGTCGAGCACTTTGTTCCACCTACTGTTGAGTGTGTTTTGTGCAGCCTTAAGACTTTGCTTTTGCTTCTTCAGACTCCTCGCTATGGCAATAAGCCTTCCGCGGAGGTTCTCTTGCTCCAAGTGCGTTTCCGGGATGATGTGTGCATCTTTGTCCGGACTGTTTTCCTCCCCAGATGGGGTTTGATGAGGGTTATTGTCGGTGTCAAAACCGGCGGATCTCAGGTAGGGGGTCCCGAACTGTGCGTCTAGGCGGATGGTAACAGGAGGCGGGGGACACGATGTTTACCCAGGTTCGGGCCCTCTTGATGGAGGTAATACCCTACGTCCTGCTTGATTGTTCTTGATAATATGAGTAGTACAAGAGTTGATCTACCACGAGATCGAAGAGGCTAAACCCTAGAAGCTAGCCTATGGTATGATTCTTGTTGCTGGTCCTATGGACTAAACCCTCTGGTTTATATAGACACCAGAGGGGGCTAGGGTTACACAGAGTCGGTTACAAGGAAGGAGATCTACATATCCGTACTGCCAAGCTTGCCTTCCACGCCAAGGAGAGTCCCATCCGGACATGGGACAAAGTCTTCAATCTTGTATCTTCATAGTCCAACAGTCCGGCCAAAGGATATAGTCCGGCTATCCAGATACGCCCTAATCCAGGACTCCCTCAGTAGCCCCTGAACCAGGCTTCAATGACGATGAGTCCAGCGCGAAGATTGTCTTCGGCATTGCAAGGCGGTTCCTCCTCCGAATACTTCATAGAAGATTTTGAACACGAGGATCGTGTCCGACTCTGCAAAACAAGTTCCACATACAACCGTAGAGAGAATAATATTTTCACCAATCTAATCTGCCGACGCATTCCGAAGTGTAACATCACACCATAGCCAGGTCACCATTCGAATCGTTTTTCACAACCAACCTCCGCGTGTTTCGCGAGGCGGTTTCCTTGGCACGTCTTGTCGAAGCAGAGATCGTGTCCCCTTATTACGGGATTCCCATCAATACGGACGTGGGTAACCCAACCGCGCCATCAATTACGACGCTTGGGGGATAAGCGAGTTTTACCAGGCTGGTGGGGGCGCATAGTTTCGTCCACCCTTATAAAGGGATAAGGGTTCACCTTTTTCTACCCACGCCTTCTTCCTCCTTGCTCATCCATTCTCGCGCACTCGAGCTCCAGCGCCCAAGTCCACATCCTTCTCCTCAACCCTCTCCAAACATGTCCGGAGCGGGAGGCAAGTGGATGGTCTCCTCCGTTATGGAGGGAGACATCAAAAAGCTGCCCGGGGCCGGATACTTAGCCGCAGATATTGCACACCGGCTGCCAGCCGCAGGGCAGATCGTCCCTACCCCGGAACCTTACGAAAGGGTGGTTTTCCTCACCCACTTCATCCACGGACTGGGGTTCACCCCCCCCATCCATTCGTCCGCGTCCTTATGTTCTATTATGGGCTGGACTTCCATGATCTAGCTCTGAATTTCATCCTCAACATCTCGGCGTTCATCGTTGTGTGCGAGGCTTTCCTCCACGTCCGGCCCCACTTCGGCCTGTGGCTGAAAACCTTCAATATCAAACCGAAGGTAGTAGGCGGCCAACAAGCGGAATGCGGCGGAGCCATGGTGGGCAAAATGCGCAATGTTACATGGCTCGAGGGCTCCTACGTGGAGACCATACAGGGGTGGAAATCAGGGTGGTTCTACATCACCGAGCCGCACGACACCAACTGGGTGGAGGCCCCCAATTTTCGATCCGGAATCCCCACGCGGCTCACTTCCTGGAAGGAGAAGGGCCTATCCTGGGGCTCATCGGTGGAGCTGGACGGACTCTAAAAGTGTATCCGGAACATGATAGGCAAGAAACTCAAGCTTGTCAACATATTCCAGGTCATGCTCTTCCGCCGGATCCTCCCGTGTCAACGACGGGCTTTCAACTTATGGGAGTTCGACCCGGCCCAGCACCAGACTCTACACGAGCTCTTCGACATGATGCATAAGGACGTCTGGAAGGTGCTGCTCAAGGGCGCCGAGGTCCCCCCTCCCCTTACCGAGGACCGCGGGCTAAGCGTGACGCGCTCTGCGAATCCGGTAAGTTCTGTACACCTCGTAGGGTATTTATTTTCCATAGTTTAACCATGTGCGGGGTCTGAGCTCCCATGCCTTTGACAGGACTGGGTGGAGACATCGGAGCAGATTGACTATACGGCCCCTCTGCCCGAAGACCCTGCAGACGCTCTCCTGTCGGAGATGCGGACTCCGGCTCCTTATGAGGTGCCGGAGAAGAAGATCAAGAAGAAGGCCACGGGAACCCGAAAGAGTTCCCGGTGCCAGGTGGTATCGGACTCATCGTCCGATAACTCCGAGATGCACTCCTGCTGTGAAAACGAGGAGGAGGAACATGACGTTTCTCCCCCTCCAGCCGGGGGAGACAGGAAAAGGAAGGCCACCCCAACCGGGGAGGCCGGAGGGTCCAAGAAGGGAAGGACTCTCCTTCCGGACTGTTCCACCACCGCTGCCGACAGCGAAGACGAGTGGTTACTCAGGGCCAAGCCCCTGGCAAAGTCGTAAGTATTCAGATACCAGAGTAACTCATAGCATACTTTTATTGCACTTCTTCTCCTAACGTCGAATATGATCATGCAGTCCGCCCCGAGCCCGCATCGACGTATCCTCGTCGGACGGTTCCTTGGACTCGTCGGATATGAATAGCGAGTCACTTCCAACCGCCTCCTCTCCTCGCCCCATGGAATTTGCTGAGGTGTTGTCTCAAGGGGCACCGAACCGAGGGGAGGTAGTCCTGGAGGCGCCTCAAGGCGACCTTCTGGACTCCAGGCGCAAAGGGAGCAAGACTCCCAAGGGCTCCAAGTTCGTCCCTCAGCCGAACACCGCACCGGAACCTCTAGTGGTTCCGGACTCCAGCAGGCGGCCCCCTGCCAAGAATGGCAAGCCGCCCGTGCCGGTGACCTCTGTCTATCCAAAGGCACCGGACAACCTGCTGGGAGCCTTCGCGGCGCTTCCATCGATGAAGAGCACCGCACTATTATGAGTGCGGTGATCAAGAAGGTTCAGTCCGCCAAGAGCGGACTGACTGAAGCCTGTGCCAGCCTTCTAACAGGCTTTGAGGTAAGTATTTAAAATATAGGAAAATATTACCGCATAGACAGTAGCCCCTGATGCTCTGTTTGGTGTTCACAAAGAAAATCCAAATAGAGGATCAATAATATCTGCAGGAGTCTAATACAAGTATGTCTATATGCATATGCAGGCTTCGCTGCTGACCTCTGCCGCACTGACTGCGGAGGTCGCCGCACTGAAGCAGAACCTCGACCAGTCCGAGAAAGAACTCGGCCCTGCCAAGAGGCAGCTCGAGGAGAACAAAGGTAAGTAATACCTTGTCTATATATATAAGATGTGGTTGCAAAATGGTAGGATCATCATGGATGTGCCAGGGGCCACGACCGAAGTGGCAACCCTGAAGCGAGCGTTGTCCGAGGCCGAAAAAAAGCGGCCGAGGAGCGCACCGAGCGGGAGAAACATGAGGCACGGGTGGGCGAGGTGCAGCAAGAGCTCTAGGCTCTCGTGAAGAAGCACGAGACTTTGGAGCTTGACTCGAAGACACGAGAGTCCGAGCTTGCCGCGGCCCTTGAGAGCACAAAGCATGCCAAGGCTGAAGCCCAAAAGGCCCTCTAGGAAATTGAGGCAATGAGGAAGATAGCGGCGGGTAAGGCATTCATTATGCAAAGCAAGCATCTGAAAGTAAATTACTTGTTACTTACCCGAGTCTGGAGCTCTCCAAGAGCATTCGCAGATTTGCCCCGCAGCGTGTCGGATGCCGCAAAGTACTACCAGGCCGAGGAGGGAAGCTCGACGGAGAAGTTGTTCTGGTCTCAGTATATTGGGACCGAACACCCGATGCCTGTGAGCGACCAGCTGAAGCAACTAGTCGAGCTGCACAAGGCGGCCGAACAGGCCATGAGGGGCCTTATAGTCCGGATGTGGCCTGGCGACTCCCTTCCCAACAGCTACTTCGGCCTGGTGAGGCGGCTTGTGGATGCCTGCCCACGGCTGGAAGTCATAAAGCGGTATGTCTGCATCGTAGGTGCACGCCGGGCTTTTGCCCGTGCGAAGGTGCACTGTGCCAAGATGGACGCCGAGAAGCTGGTGAAGGAGGGGCCGCCGCAGGGCAAGGAGCATCGCTACCCTGAAATGTATTATGAGGGTGTCTTGAAGGGTGCCCGTCTTGTGGCGGACGAGTGTGCGAAGGATGTAATTTTTGAATGAAATTGTTCGTGTGATCCTGTATTATGAAAACTTGTTCATGTGCACTATGCAACGCTTGTTTGAATTTAAAATATTACCTTCTATGCGGCTGTTTATCAAATCTGAGAGATGGCCAGTCATCGGCTTCTGCCCTCATGCCACGAGTGCTGGGGTGTTCGGGATAAATCTGAGCACTCTTTTTCCCATTGTTGGGTCCTTCGAGGGAGGTGCTCAGCACAACGAACAAGGCAATCGGACTATAATGCTTTATCACTCTCACTTAGCCATAGAAGTCTAGAATTTTAAATTTTGGCAAAGCCCCTAGTATTCGGAAGGCCGAATTCGGGGCATTATACACGCCTAAGCCGGACAAAGCCGACTCCTCGCCCTAAGCGGCATAAGTCTTTAGGGACTCGAGACCTCTCGAACAGCGACCAGCTCTCGCCTTATCATGACAGTTAGTTTTAGTTTTCTCTACTGAGGTGCTTGCCCAGATGAACTGAGGCACAATCGCAGTAGTTCTCCCAGTGCTACCTTAGCCGATATAGCGGAACGTAAGGTACCAAAACATGGGAGCCGGGCAAACCCAACTATTGACCCAAGACATGATTCGGAGCTGATGCATATAATGCTATAAGTTCGGGGTGCTGCACTGTCGAAAGTGTTCGGACTTCACACGCCGTATTATGGGGTATGCTTAAGCCCCTGGCGTATTGGCCGTACCAGAGTGTACGGGTGCTGAATGTCATGAATGAACATATATATATATATAAGAATAGAGAATGCGGTAATAGTCTAGTGCTATGCATTGTTTATTCAAAAAGGTGCGTCGAAGCAGAATGATACAAGTAGTGCGATAAGCAAAAAGTAGGACTATTTGACATGTCCCCCCCAAGGGCAAGCTGAGGAATGGTATTTAAAGCAGGTATTTCACTCATTATCAGAGACCACCTAGGAGTTCCATGGTGCGACGTAGCTTTCTGCCTCCTTGGTTGTTGTATCGTGTGTCCGGCAATCGTACTACCGGGCGGGGTTTCCAGAGAGTAAAGTCCTGAAAGAAAGAAAAAATAACAAAGCAGGAAGCCCCTAGTGCGGTTGAGCCGCGTTTTGGGGCGTGCCGTAGTCGTACCACCCACCTATGCCCATGGTATATTCAATGCGTAATTATGTACGCGTGGCACATATTTCGCCATTTGGCTAGGGATGGGGTGGGGGCCACATTGCTATGCAAGCTCGGAACATGCCAGGCGGTCTTGTTGCAGATTACTCCGGGCGCACTTGACGGTGTCCGGGTGTTTAATCACCGAACTGGTGGATTGCCTGAAGAGGCTGCTTTGTGCTTCTGCTGCGAGGGCCGCAGTGTGCTCCTCCGTGCGGAGAGAGCACTCTGTGTTTCCATTGACTGTGAGGACCCCCCCGAGGTCCTGGCATCTTGAACTTGAGGTATGCATAATGCGGTACCGCATTGAATCTCGCAAATGCGGTTTGCCCGAGCAGTGCATGATAGCCACTGCGGAACGGGACTAAATCAAAGATTAACTCCTCGCTTCGAAAGTTATCCGGGGATCCGAAGACCACTTCCAGTGTGACTAAGCCTGTGCAATGGGCCTCTACACCTGGTATGATGCCTTTGAAGGTCGTTTTTGTGGGTTTGATCCTTGAGGGGTCTATACCCATTTTGCGCATTGTGTCCTGATAAAGCAGGTTCAGGCTGCTGCTGCCGTCCATAAGGACTTGAGTGAGGTGAAATCCGTCAATGATTGGGTCTAGGACTAGTGCGGCGAATCCGCCATGACGGATACTAGTGGGGTGGTCCCTGCGATCGAAGGTGATCGGACAGGAGGACCATGGGTTGAACTTTGGGGCGACTGGCTCCAACGCATATATGTCCCTTAGCACACGCTTCCGCTCCATCTTGGGGATGTGGGTTGCGTATATCATGTTCACCATCCGCACTTGTGGGGGGAACCTCTTCTATCCTCCGGTGTTCGGCGGCCGGGGCTCCTCCTCGTTATCGCTATGTAACCCCTTATCTTTATTTTCGGCATTTAACTTGCCGGCCTGCTTGAACACCCAACATTCCCTGTTGGTGTGGTTAGCTGGCTTGTCGGGGTGCCTTGTATTTGACACGAGCGATCGAGTATACGGTCCAAACTGGACGGGCCCGGAGTGCTTCTTTTGAATGTCTTTTTCCGCTGACCAGGTTTAGAGCCTCTGAATCCTGCATTGACTATCGTATCCTCGGTATTGTCGCTGTTGATGTGGCGCTTGTGTTTGTTGCGACGTGACCTGCCATTGCTATCCATGGTATCCGAAGTACCATGGTTCTTTGATATGTTATTGCTTCGAGCCAGCCAGCTGTCCTCTCCCGCGCAAAAGCGGGTCATGAGTGTCGTGAGGGATGCCATAGATTTCGGCTTTTCCTGGCCAAGGTGCCGGGCGAGCCACTCGTCACGGATGTTGTGCTTAAAAGCTGCTAGGGCCTCTGCATCCGGACAGTCGACGATTTGATTTTTCTTTGTCAGGAACCGTGTCCAGAATTGCCTGGCTGATTCCTATGGCTGTTGAATTATGTGTGAGGGAGTCCTGGATTAGGGGGTGTTCGGGTAGCCGGACTATACCTTCAGCCGGACTCCAGGACTATGAAGATACAAGATTGAAGACTTCGTCCCGTGTCCGGATGGGACTTTCTATGGCGTGGAAGGCAAGCTTGGCGATGCGGATATACAAGATCTCCTACCATTGTAACCGACTTTGTGTAACCCTAACCCTCTCCGGTGTCTATATAAACCGGAGGGTTTTAGTCCGTAGGACAACTTCATCATACAACAATCATACCATAGGCTAGCTTTTAGGGTTTGGCCTCCTTGATCTCGTGGTACATCCACTCTTGTACTACCCATATCATCAATAATAATCAAACAGGACATAGGGTTTTACCTCCATCAAGAGGGCCCGAACCTGGGTAAAACATCGTGTTCCTTGCCTCCTGTTACCATCCGGCCTAGACGCACAGTTCGGGACCCCCTACCCGAGATCCGCCGGTTTTGACACCGACATTGGTGCTTTCATTGAGAGTTCATCTGTGTCGTCGCCTTTAGGCCCGATGGCTCCTTCGATCATCAACAACGATGCAGTCCAGGGTGAGACTTTTCTCCCCGGACAGATCTTCGTCTTCGGCGGCTTCGCACTGCGGGCCAAGTCGCTTGGCCACCTTGAGCAGATCGAAAGCTATGCCCCTGGCCATCAGGTCAGGTTTGGAAGCCTAAACTACATGGCTGACATCCGCGGGGACTTGATCTTCGACGGATTCGAGCCACAGCCAAGCGCGCCGCACTGTCTCGATGGGCATGATATAGCTCTGCCGCCGAACAGCGCCTTGGAGGCCGCACACGCATCGGTTCCTACTGCACCGATCGAGGATTAGCGGTGGGACGCTGCCTCAGGGGCTGCGATCTCAGAGGCGATCGAGCCGAACTCCAGCCCCTCACTCCGCATGGCCCGTGACTCCGAGGAGCCGGATTCCTTTCCGAACTCCGAGCCCCCCGCGCCCCTGACGATCGAATCCGATTGGGCGCCGATAATGGAGTTCACCGCCGCAGACATCTTTCAGCACTCGCCCTTCGGCGACATCCTAAATTCGCTAAAGTCTCTCTCTTTATCAGGAGAGCCCTGGCCGGACTACGGTCAGCAAGGATGTGATTCGGATGATGAAGAAATTCAAAACCCACCCACCACCCACTTCGTAGCCACTGTCGATGACTTAACCGACATGCTCGACTTCGACTCCGAAGACATCGACGGTATGGACGACGATGCAGGAGACAACCAAGAACCAACGCCTATAGGGCATTGGACAGCCACCTCATCTCATGATGTGTACATGGTGGATACCCCTAAAGAAAGCAACAACAAGGAAAACGGGGATGGAAAGAGGGATCGATCTCTCGAAAAACAATCAAAGCGTCGGCATAAACGCCGACCCAAGCCCCGCCTCGATAAAGACCCAGCCATAGAGTAGGATGAGCCGGTAGACGACGAGCATGCCTTAGAGCAACCGTCCCAACAGGACAACCCGGATAGAGAAACCGAACATCCCTCCCTGGCGAAAATGGCATTCTGGATGACCCTACGCCGGACAAGCCCACGAAGCAGAAGAACCTCCACAAACGGCTCGTTGCAACCGCACGCAGCCTGGAAAAGCAGAAGCAGAAGCTAAAAACTGCGGAAGATGCACTCAGGATCAGAAGGAGTAAAGTAATCAATACCGCAGACAAATACAGCGACAGTCGCCGCACTAAAAGCTATCCGAAGAGAAAGCTACTGCCTGAATTCGACAAGGAGGCCTTAGAGCCCTCACATTCCAAAAGTGAGAAAGCCACACGGTCGGATAGACGACCCCATGGCCAGCATAAAGCGGCAAGCAGCGCCGCACTTAAGCCGGCATGCGACCCACTTAAGGATTCACATCATGGCCCAGCCAGGTCCATTTACGGGCCAAGAAAGCAAGCTCTCGTAAGCAATGCAATAAAGCCATTATCAGAATCCGGCACACCCAAATACAGGGGTGCCGCACACCCCCTATGTTTCACCGATGAGGTCCTGGATTATGAATTTCCAGCGGGATTTAAACCCATAAACATAGAGGCATATGATAGAACAACAGACCCTGGAGTCTGGATCGAGGATTATATCCTCCACATACATATGGCTAGAGGAGATGACCTCCATGCCATAAAATACTTACCCCTCAAGCTTAAAGGGCCAGCCCGGCATTGGCTCAAAAGCCTTCCTAAAAACACAATTGGAAGTTGGGAAGAGCTCGAGGACGTTTTTCGAGCAAATTTTCAAGGGACCTATGTCCGCCCTCCGGATGCAGACGATCTTAGTCACATAACTCAACAGCCCGGAGAGTCAGCTCGGCAATTCTGGAATAGATTTCTTACTAAAAAGAATCAGATAGTCGACTGTCCGGACACTAAAGCCTTAGCGGCTTTCAGGCATAATGTCCGAGACGAATGGCTCGCCAGACTCCTCGGCCAAGAAAAGCCAAGAACAATGGCCGCACTAACAAGCCTCATGACCCGCTTTTGCGCAGGAGAGGACAGCTGGTTGGCAAGATGCAGCACCAATGACCCAAGTACATCCGAAACTAGGGATGGAAACGGAAAACCGCGACGCAATAAGGACCGTCGCCGAACTAAGGAAAAAAGTTCGAAGAGCACGGCAGTCAACGCCGGATTCAAAAGCTCACGATAGAATCTGGAAAAGCTGCCCCTCCAAGATAACAGGGACGACCTATCCAACCTAAACAAAATCTTGGATAGGATATGTCAAATACACAGCAAAACCTCCTTTCAAGGAGTAACGCCAGGTCCGGACACCCATTGCATGGGTTTTCTCCGGCTCGAGGTTATTTTCGGCTCTGCCGATAACTTCCGTCGCGAAAAGCTGACTTTCCACATCATCCCATTCTCAAGTCGCTATCAAGCACTACTGGGACGCGAAGCTTTCACCTGCTTTAACGCAATACCGCATTATGCATCTCTTACGCTTAAGATGCCCGGTCCATGCAGCATCATCTCCTTAAAGGGGAAGCAGTGAGAACACCTCCCCCAAGCGGAGGATTGTGCAGCACTTTAACAGCCCCACAATACAATGGCTTCACCAGCCAGAACATCGGAACAGGTCATTAAGACCACGGACACGGATAGACGAGTCCGGCACAAAAGTATCGTTGATAAAGGCTTAGAGGCCATATACCCCTGCACTAGGGGCTTCACACGTATAAATAAGAGACAATAAAGCTCAATTTTTCATATTTTACTTTACACTTTGTTTATTTCATATAACTTTTGTTCGGCATGCCCCTTTTTCAACTTAGTTGCTCTCTTTTTACAAATGAACGTCGTGCTGCGCCCGTCCAGGATACGGCACAACGGAGACACAGGCGCAGACGTGCAGTAGGGACCCGTTCCAAGGATTCTTTTCAGATTAAGACCCTGCGTAAACCTTTTTTACTGTCTCTTGTTGATACACATCCCCTGGTTCTATGACCAAGGAGGAGGCTGGCGTCTTGGCATGTGGCCACGTCAGAATTCTTACGCGTACCTGGACACTAGGGGCTTATACCTCAGAGCGTTACCTCGCCCGCTCTCATAAAGACCGAATACCTTAGGGAGTGTTCGGCGTCGCGAGTTTGGCCTTATATGCATCAGCTCCGAGTCATGATTTTGGTCAAATGTTGGGTTGCCCGGCTCCTGTGTTCAGCCGCCTTACGTTCCGCTCTATCGGCTAAGGCGGCACGAGGAGAACTACTGCGATTGTGCCCTGGTTCGGCCAGGCGAGCACCTCAGTAGGGAAAGCCGAAAACCGACTGTCATGATATGGCGTGAGACTGGTCAACCACTCGATGACTTTCCGGAATATGTAGGATTCCTCCGCATTAACGAAGGGTCGTTTCCCAGCCAGGCACATACGCGCCCCAAATTCGGGCGAGCGCAGTCGCCACCAGGGGCTACCTAAATAGTCCCATTGTCAAGCTCCTATGGCTAAGTGAAAGTGTTAAAGCATTATAGTCAGGTTGCCTAGCTCGCTGCGCTATCACCTCCTTTGTAGGACCAAGACGTTGGATTAAGTGTGAAAATGCGCCTTCTGCGAGCACCCCCGCACTATGTGCGTGGGGGCTGAAGCCAACGACTGCAATCTTTCAGATTTTGTATATATATCTTAAAACGGCCGCACATGAGGTGTTCCAAATACTTGAAGGCACAAGTATAAAAGGCTACTACAATTCATCAAAATATTGCTTTATAATTACATATGCTATCAGAACATAGCATCCTTCGAGCAATGCGTCTCTATTACACGAGCGCCTTCAAGGACTTCCTGAAAATAGTGCTCGGAGGGTACTCGACTTTTGTCTGAATGTCGGGATGCAACAATGGTGGTCTCCATCTCTGCCCGGTATGTCTTGACACGGGCAAGAGCCATCCGTGCACCCTCTATGCATGCTGACCTCTTCATCACATTGATACGTGGCACCGCGTCAACGAATTGCTGCACCAAGCTGAAATAACTCTTCGGCTCCGATCTCCCGGGCCACAGATGACCAATGACGTACTTCATGGCGAGTCCGGACAATCTATTTAGTTCGGCCCATTGAGCCAGACGATCGTCCACTGCCAGTGGACGCTCTGGATTCTGGAACTGCGACCAGAAAAGCCTTTCCACTTCGCGATCTTCTTGATCTCGAAAGTATTCGGTCGCATCAGCAGCACTCGCTGCCAAATCCAGATAGGTGTCCTCCGCACTCCACATCCGGTCCAACGGAGCAAACTTCGGATCTCAAAACTTCCTCCGCATCATAAAGGGCTTTCCAGCTGCAATCTGTCCGGCCTGACACAGCTCCTCCTTCGCAGCTCTCATCGCAGAGCAAGCGTCCTTGGCATCAGCAACGGCCTTCTCTAAGTCCGTCTGTCTCGCCCGGTCTTCTTTCTCAAGAAACTTGCAACGGTCAGCAGCACTTTTTAACTTCACGGCCATCACGGCCATCTCCTTCTTGCTTCGGCAGTGAGCAGCCCGTTTGGCTCTCAGCTCTTCAAGGGCCTTCTCGGCAGCTGCATCCCTTTTCCTGGCTTGTTCCTTAGCTCGGGCAAGTTCCGCCCGAAGACTCTCCATGGCGGCTGCACCATCTGCGTCAAGCACACACATTGTAAGATACTGGCATAAAGCTCCTCTTACCAGATGCCGCCCGAGGAATTGCATACCTTGAGCCTCATCAAGCCGCTCATTGACGAGCGCGATGTCGGCATCTGCCACGTCAAGTTGCCGCTTTAGTTCGGCAAAATCATCAGTTTGGCTTGATTCCGGACACTTCACCACCTGTATACAAAGGCGACATTTTAGACCTGGGATTATGATCCTCTATGCGCCGTCAATTTTGACAACACGCAGAGTCTCAGGGGCTACTATCTACACAGGGCGCATCTTGTTTATGCGCAACTGACAAAGAAGTACATTATCAAACGTACCTCAAAACCCATCAGCAAACTTCTGACGGCCTCATGCAATCCGCTTTCCACGGACGAAATCCTTCCAATCACCGTACCCATCAATGCACGGTGCTCCTCTGAGATAGAAGCTCTCCCTAGCAGAATCATCAGCTCCTCCGACCGCGCATCGGATGGTGCAGGACTCGTCCTATGACCTCCATCGAAGGCCTGACGCGGAGAACCTTGGGAGGACATATGACTACCTTCCACCCCTGCCGGATTCGGAGAAACCCTCCGCGACGACACCTCAGGGTCGCCCGCCTCGCCAGGCGGTACGGCAGGGGGAGGCGTTCCACTCTCCATCATCTCCGGAAGAAGATCCCCCAAAGACGAGCTCTGCTGAGAAGGGCTGAGGTCCGAGCTACAAAGTAAAATTTCGGTTAATCTTCTCAGATAAAAAGCAAGGATTTCTCTCATCCCTCTAAAGGAAAATCTTTCTCTACTTATGGCTCACTGGAGGGCTGATCCCTTTGAGGGCGTAGTTCAGCCGAGGATCTCCCCGGCGTCGGACCCTCTAACGAGGACTTTTTCCCCCGCTTTGAGGCCATGGTCTCCGGCTTGTCAGAGGCGGCCCTCTTCTTCCCCTTAGGAGAGGAATTGTCGGTTCTTCCCTTCGGAGCGGCCTCCTTCGAGGAGGCCATAGTTTCCTTGTCCTCCCCCTCACTTCCCTCCAAAGCACGATCTTCAACATCCTGACTAGCACGGGATCCGGCCTGGTCTCAGGAAGGGGAGCCGGACACCTGATCAGCTTTGCCTTCGCTATCCACTCCTGTTTAAAAGGACAGCTCTTTTAGGGGCGAATTTATGATAATTTTACGGATAGCGAGTCCGGGCACAAGGTTACTTACTTGAGTATCCGGGCGATTGCAGCTTAAACCTGCATCCTCGGTCAAATCTGGACACATTGCTTGTGATCCGAAGAACATTTTATACATCTCCACGGGCGTTGCGCCCATAAAATGCTGGAGAGCTCGTGGTCCCTCCGGACTAAACTTCCACAGACGAAGGGAGCGACATTTGCCGGCCAGTGTTCGGCGAATCAGCATGACCTACGTCACCTTGACCGGGTTGAGGTCTCTTTCTAAGAGATCCCTAATGCGGCCCTGCAACAAGGGCACGTCTTTGGATAACCCCCAATCTAATCCTTCGTTGACCCATGACGCTAGCCGTGTGGGGGACCCGAGCGAAAGGCAGGAGGCGCCACCCACTTGGTGCTCCTGGGAGCGGTGATATAGAACCACTCTCGTTGCCACAAGCCGAGCTCCCCTTGAAAGGAGCCCTCGGGCCATGGAGCATCAGCATTCTTACTTATGACAGCGCCTCCGCACTCTGCGTGCCGTCCCTCGATCATCTTCGGCTCCACTCCAAAAGTCTTGAGCCATAATCCAAAGTGAGGAGTAACACGGAGGAACGCTTCACACACAACGATGGATGAGGAAATGTGGAGGATGGACTCCGGAGCTAAGTCATGAAATTCCAGCCCATAATAGAACATCAGCCCCCTCACGAAGGGATCCATCGGGAAGCCTAACCCCCGAAGGAAGTGAGACATGAACACTATGCTCTCACCGGGCTGGGGACTGGGAATAGCCTGCCTTTGAGCAGGCAACCTATGCAAAATTTTGGCGGTCAAGAACTTAGCCTCTCTCAACTTTAGCACGTCCTCCTCCGTGACGGAGGAGGGCATCCATCGGCCTTGAAGGTCGGAACCGGACATTGTCGAAGGTCTGAAGCGCCTGGAATCTGGAACCTAGGGTGTTGGAACTCGAGGCGACGGGCGAACTTGTTTTGAGATTGGAGAAAAGGAGTAAGGCCTTGGTCTCTTTATAAGAGGTTGAATACCAGGAGCCCTCCCCGTAACCGTTTGGGACTCCCGTTTAATTGAGAAGACATGCTAACAGGCACGATTGGGTTACCCACGTCCGTATTGATGAGAATCCCGTAAATGGGGGACACGATCTCTGCTTTGACAAGACGTGCCAAGGAAACCGCCTCGCAAAACACGCTGAGGTGGAAAAGTGAAAACGATTCGAATAAAGGCTTGGCTGTAGTGTGATGTCATGCTACAGAATACGTCAGCAGATTAGATTTGTGTTAATATTATTCTCTCTGTGGCAATACGTGGAAACTTATTTTCCAGAGCCGGACACTACTCTTGATGTTTACAAACTTTTATGAAGAATTTGGAGGAGGAACCCGCCTTGCAATGCCGAAGACAATCTACGCGCCGGACTCATCATCATTGAAGCCTGGTTCAGGGGCTACTGAGGGAGTCCTGGATTAGGGGGTGTTCGGGTAGCCGGACTATACCTTCAGCCGGACTCCAGGACTATGAAGATACAAGATTGAAGACTTTGTCCCGTGTCCGGATGGGACTTTCCTTGGCATGGAAGGCAAGCTTGGCGATGCGGATATTCAAGATCTCCTACCATTGTAACTGACTTTGTGTAACCCTAACCCTCTCCGGTGTCTATATAAACCGGAGGGTTTTAGTCCGTAGGACAACTTCATCATACAACAATCATACCATAGGCTAGCTTTTAGGGTTTAGCCTCCTTGATCTCATGGTAGATCCACTCTTGTACTACCCATATCATCAATATTAATCAAACAGGACGTAGGGTTTTACCTCCATCAAGAGGGCCCGAACCTGGGTAAAACATCGTGTTCCATGCCTCCTGTAACCATCTGGCCTAGACGCACAGTTCGGGACCCCCTACCTGAGATCCGCCGGTTTTGACACCGACAATGTGGCTCAAGTCATTGGCATCTGGTGGTCGCACATAAGTGCCCTGGAAGTTGTCGAGGAATGCGGCTTCCAGATCTTCCCAACAGCCAATGGATTCTGCTGGCAGGCTGTTGAGCCAATGCCGAGCTGGTCCTTTGAGTTTGAGTGGGAGGTATTTGATGGCGTGTAGATCGTCACCGCGGGCCATGTGGATATGCAGGAGGAAGTCCTCGATCCATACCGCAGGATCTGTTGTACCATCGTAGGATTCGATATTTACGGGTTTGAAACCCTCTGGATTTGGTGATCCATTACTTCGGCTATGAAGCATAGGGGGTGTGCGGCGCCTCTGTACTGGACTATATCGCGATGTAGCTCAAATGAGTCTTGTCCGCTATGTTCGGCCCGGCCGGATTTACTTTTACTGTATCTGGCGTGACAGTTATCGTCTCGCATAGTGGCGCGCCCTCGTGATCCGTAGATCAATCTTGCATGTTTTGCTTTGTCCTCCAATACGTCTCGCAGGTCTAGCGTGTTTACCCATGCCTTGAAATTTTTATTTGAGTGGCGTCGGGGTGCGGGCTGAGCTTTTGGCTGAAATGCCTCTCTGTCGCGGCCATGAGGTGGCCGATCAGCCGCGTCATATGCTGGAGATGTAGGTTTTAATGCTTCCTCCTCCTGCGCTTTGGGTAACTCTTGGAGGGGCGTTTGAGTTCATATTCCTCGGCCGCAAGGACTTCATTCCATCTGTCAGCTAGCAAATCTTGATCGGCTCGAAGCTGTTGTTGCTTTTTCTTAAGGCTATTTGTCATGGCTATAAGCCGGTGCTTGAAGCGCTCTTGCTCGACGGGATTCTCAGGCACGACAAATTCGTCATCGTTGAGGCTTGCCTCGTCTTCGGAGGGAGGCATGTAATTATCATCCTCCACCTCTCCATCTGCCGCTCTCTCGGGGGGGGCTAGCTTCTCCATCCTCCTGCTCTAAATCTTGCTGGAGGGGATTGTCGTCATCTTCGGCACTGTCCGAAGTGCTATTATCTCCTGTGTCGGTATCACCGCTTTTGCCTTGGCGAGACTTAGAGCAGCGCCGCTGACATCGGCACTTGGGTTGCTTCTTGGAGGGGTCATCCTCCGTTGTCCCGTCGCCATTGCCTTCTTTGGGTGTGTCCACCATATATATATCATATGATGAGGTGGCTGTCCAGTGCCTTGTGGGCAGTGGTTCTTGTTCATCTCTTGCAACGTCGTCCATACCATCGATGTCTTCGGAGTCGAAGTCGAGCATGTCGGTCAAATTGTCGACAGTGTCTACTAAGTGGGTGGTGGGTGGGCGGCGAATTTCTTCGTCATCCGCATCCCAATCCTGCCGGACATAGTTCGGCCAGGACTCTCCTGACAAGGAGAGAGACCTTAATGAGTTCGGTATGTCCCGAAGGGCGAGTGCTAAAAGATATCCGCGAAGGTGAACTCCATGATCGGTGCCCAGTCGGATTCGATAGGCATGGGCGCAGGTGGTTCGGAGTCCGTGGTCGGGGAAGGATCCGGCAGTTTGGCGTCACGGCTCTCGTGAAGGGTAAGGTCGATACTCAACTCGATCGCCACTGAGAATGCGGCCTCTGTGGTGGGGTCTATCCACCCGTCCATGGATGGCGCAATTGGCTCCGAATTGAGGGTCGGAGCGGTTGCCGGTGCAGTCTCCTGAACACTGTCCGGTGGTTGAGCTAAATCATGCTCATCGTGACCGTGCAGCGCACTCGGCAGGGGCTAGAATCCGTCGAAGATCAAGTCTTCTAGGATGTCGGCCATGTAGTTTAAGCTTCCAAACCTGACCTGGTGGCCAAGGGCGTAACTCTCGATCTGCTCCAGATGGCCAAGCGAGTTGGCCCGCAGTGCGAAGCCACCGAATACGAAGATCTGTCCGGGAAGAAAAGTCTCACCCTGGACTGCATTGCTATCGATGATCGAAGGAGCCATCAAGCCTGACGATGACGACACAGAGGAACTCTCAATGAAAGCACCAATGTCGGTGTCAAACCCGGCGGATCTCGGGTAGAGGGTCACGAACTGTGCGTCTAGGCGGATGGTAACAGGAGGCGGGGGACACGATGTTTACCCAGGTTCGGGCCCTCTTGATGGAGGTAATACCCTACGTCCTGCTTGATTGTTCTTGATAATATGAGTAGTACAAGAGTTGATCTACCACGAGATCGAAGAGGCTAAACCCTAGAAGCTAGCCTACGGTATGATTGTTGTTGTTGGTCCTACGGACTAAACCCTCCGGTTAATATAGACACCGGAGGGGGCTAGGGTTACGCAGAGTCGGTTACAAGGAAGGAGATCTACATATCCGTACTGCCAAGCTTGCCTTCCATGCCAAGTAGAGTCCCATCCGGACACGGGACGAAGTCTTCAATCTTGTATCTTCATAGTCCAACAGTCCAGCCAAAGCATATAGTCCGGCTATCCGGATACCCCCTAATCCAGGACTCCCTCAGTTATCCTTGGCATCGCCGTGTTCGGATGTTGGATCCGTACTATGTTCGCCGCTTGCAGCTTCATCGTGCTCTGCCGCCGGGGCAATGTGGTCATCGTTTCCTCTGGAGTCGACTGGAGTGTTATTTTCTCTTGTGTTGTTATCGCTGTTTTTGCTATGGCGGGACTTAGAGTGGCGCCGCTGACGTCGGCGCTTGGGTTGCTTCTTGGAGGGTCCATCCTCTGATGTCACTTCGCCATTGCCTTCTTTGGGTGTATCCACCATGTATATGTCATGTGATGAAGTGGTTGTCCGGCGCCCTGTGGGTGCTAGATCATGTTCGTCTCCTGCATCTTCGTCCATGCCATCGATGTCTTCGGAGTTGAATTTGAGCATGTTGGTTAAGTCGTCGACACTGGCTACTAAGTGGGTGGTGGGGGCAGCGAATTTCTTCGTCATTCGTATCCCATTCTAGCCGAACATAGTTCGGCCAAGGTTATCCTAACAAGGAGAGAGACTTTAATGAATTTAGCACATCGCTGAAAGGCGAGTGCTGAAAGATATCCGCGGAGGTGAACTCTATGTTCGGCGCCCAGTCGGATTCGATGGGCACGGATGCAAGTGGCTCGGAGTCCGTGGCCGGAGATGAATCCAGTGGTTTGGTGACACGGCTCTCGTAAGGGGTGAAGTCAGTATCCGGCTCCATCGCCACTGAGAGTGCGGCCTCCATGGTGGGGTCTATCCCTTCATCCTTGGATGGCGCAATTTGCTCTGGATTAAAGGCCGGAGTAGTTGCAGATGCGATCTCCCGAACACTGTCCGACGGCAGAGTTACGCCGTGCTCGTCATGACTGTGCGGCGCACCTGACACGAGCTCGAATCCGTCGAAGATCAAGTCTCCGCGGATGTCGGCAGTGTAGTTTAAGTTTCCAAATATGACCTGATAGCCAGGGGCGTAGCTCTCGATCTGCTCCAGATGGCCAAGCAAATTGGCCCGCAGTGCGAAGCCGCCGAATACAAAGATATGTCTGGGGAGGAAAACCTCACCCTAGACTGCATCACTATCGATGATCGAAGGAGCCATCAAGCCTGATGGTGACGACACAGTGGAACTCTCAATGAAAGCACCAATGTCGGTGTCAAAACCGGCGGATCTCGGGTAGGGGGTCTCGAACTATGCGTCTACTGCGGATGGTAATAGGAGGCAGGGGCCACAATGTTTACCCAGGTTCGGGCCCTCTTGTGGAGGTAATGCCCTACGTCCTGCTTGATTGTTCTTGATGATATGAGTATTACAAGAGTTGATCTACCACGAGATCGTAGAGGCTAAACCCTAGAGGCTAGCCTATGGTATGATTGTATGTTGTCCTACGGACTAAACCCTCCGGTTTATATAGACACCGGGGGGCTAGGGTTACACAGAGTCGGTTATAAGGGAGGAGATCTACATATCAGTATTTCCTAGCTTGCCTTCCACGCCAAGGAGAGTCCCATCCGGACACGGGATGAAGTCTTCAATCTTGTATCTTCATAGTCCAACAGTCCGGCCAAATGATATAGTCCGGTTGTCCGGAGATCCCCTAATCCAGGACTCCCTCAGACCCCCGTGTGTTGTTCAGATATTTCAGTGTCGGATGTTTTTTTGAACAAACACTTTGTGCAGTTAGACAAGTAACGGCACAAGTTACACGTATTTTGCTAGTTTACGAACAAAAATGACAGCGGCATAGAATATCACATCCACCCCGCAGCTTAGATGCTATGGTGATATGAGTTTTTACACTGTTGGAAGTGAGATCCAATGGCTTGGGAGTAGTCTTTGTAATTATGCGCAATTTCCAAACTCTCCAAAGGTTTTTTTGCAAATAAAACATCCAGGCCTCATGTGTGCCGCTGCATCTTGGATCCAACGGCTCCCTGTTGCTCATATTAGGTGCTCCCCGTAGCTTAATTACCCGCTACGGTGATATGAGCATCTAGGTTGTAAGATCAGTGATCAGATGGCACATGTGTAGTACTTGTACTTTCTGCGCAATTCCCAAACTCTCTCGGTCGTATATTGCAAAAACATTCAAACCTCCTACTGTGGGCCGTTAGATCTCCGTGAACTCATATCACCATAGAATCTACGGTGCGGGAGCACCTCATATTCTCCCGTGCGAGAAAACATAAGGTGCTCTCGCAGCTTGGATGCTACGGTGATATGAGCTTCGAGGTCGTTTGATCTGAGATCCAATGGCATCTGAGCAGTCTTCGTGCTTGTAAGCAGTGGACGAACTCTTTGGGGGCTTTTCTGCAAAAAAACATTCGAACCACCGAGGAGGCGTTGGGTCACAAATCCAACGGCTCCGAAGAGCTTGTATCACCAAAGCATCTAAGGTGTGGTAGCACATGATATTCTTACATACAGGAGAATATGATGTCCTCCTTCATCTTAGATGCTACGGTGATACGAGCTTCGAGGTCGTTGGATATGGGATCCAAGGGCATCTGAGTAGTTTTTGTACAAATTGTGTGCAATTATCAAAGTTATCAAGGTTTCCTGTAAAAATATTAAGACATCATGTGAGCTGCTATATATCAGATCTACAAGCTCCAAGCAACTCGTATCGGCATATAGCATAGAAGGTATGGGGGCACATGATATTCTCTCGGGGAGGAGGGGTGGGGGTGCACAACCAATCGGTGATTGGGAGGGTGGGGGCATATATAATCTAAACAACCCTAAACATAGCTTCACAATTTTATCTAAGGTCGAGGGGGTGACCCCCGACAATCATAGCTCCACGTAATTAAACTCAACATTTGCATGTACTGTAGTACTAGACTTAATATTCATGTTTCAGTTTCATGTTCGTTTTAAATATTGAATTGAGGACCATGCATGTCTTACATTTTACTCCCTTCATTCCTAAATATTAGTCTTTTAGAGATTTCAAGTGGACTGACACATACGGATGTATATAGACATATTTTAGAGTGTAGATTCACTCATTTTGCTTTGTATGTAGTCGCTTGTTGAAATCTCTAAAAGACTAATATTTAGGAATAGAAGGAGTATTTTTGAATTCGTGTCATACATGCATGGTTTGGAAAAATAGATGCACTATACTTATTGGATTGTTGTTGTGTTCATGTGTGGGTGTGTGTGTGTGTGGTCATATTCTTGATACATACAAAGTTTTCTCACCTCCATATTGTTCATCTTTTAAATTTGAATTTGCATTGAAAAACTTAGCGGGGATACCATGAAATGTGAAATCCACGTTGAGATTACTATATCACAAACTCACTCTAATTCAACAACTCGTCATAAATCAATTACCACGTTGAGATTAGTATTTGCAAGGAAAATACGGGCATTGTAATACACATACATTCGTTCGGCTACGTAAAAGGTTCCTTTCGTATTCTCGAATGGTAGGACCCACCGGTGTACCAGCCACACCTTGGCTCGTGTTGATCCTAAAAAAACCCGGGCACGTGTCCTTCTGGTGGCGTGCGTGGTATGCACATTAGGCAACCCCAACCAGTCGAGCCTCCGCGTTTCGAGTCGAAATATCTGGCGGCCAGAATTCCAGCACTAGAAAATTCCCCTCATGTCCCCGGTCCATAATGACTACCGATGAACAACGAAGGGATGCTTTAGTAACTAGACAATGTTGTGTTCAAAAAAAGTAACTAGACTACGTTACCTACCGTGTCGAGCACGGTTCAATTCCCTCGGTCGCCACTTGCCAAGGTCACCCGTCAACTGCATTGCCTAGTACTACTACTACTACACCAGGATGAGCACAGAATTGAGCCCATTTTTTCCCGATTGTTCGTGCCTAGTACTTGAGTTAATATATCAGGCAATGCACTGGCACGGAGGGATTACCCTTTTGCTCTGCATATATAACTTGTCTGAAGTCTAACTAAGCAAAATGTTTGACCAAATCCTTTCTTAAGAAATACAACAGGACAGATGTATGGCTTGAAAAGTTATTGTATGATGCAGGTTATGATATTCTTTCGAATCCTGGATCATTAATTTAAGAAAATCCAAAAGTGACCATAAATTCTTGAAACTGAGAATGGTCACATGATATGGCACAAATATTACTTCATAATTTATTTTCTTGAATTTGAGACAGGTTGCACAAATGAAGAGCCAAGGTATTTTGGAACAAGGGCCTGTCACATTAAGGCGAACGCTTTCACTATTGAAACCGTGGGCGTTTACGTGCCGCCACGAGTCCCGCTTCTCATCGGCAGGTGCCGTCCGAGCAAGCGTGTGAGTCGACGGGAGGCGTGCGAGCAGACCGTTGCGCCGGCTGACAGGGAGGCGTGCGAGCAGACCGCTGTGCAGGCTCACCGGGAGGAGAGCCCTTTGACCAGGCTCCGCCGCCCAACTTCGTCCCAACTGCTCCCACTTTTAATGTCGCCGGCGCCGCAGTTTAAAATCAACCCCGCACTACCCAATATCGCTACAATCTTCTCTCTTCCTCTCCGATTTTCCTGTCGTCTACCTCCAACCAGCCTGACCTAAACATACGCCATGCCGCATCACGATGGTCTGCCCTTAGTCTTCCAGTTTCCTGTGGAAGACACCCATCCGGAGTCTCAAGAACATAAGGCGCTTTGAGACGAGCTTGAACTGGCCTTGCGGGAAGACACCACGCCTGTCCACGCTCCCGTTCCGGCTCCCGTCGCCCCGGCTGCGCCAGCACCCATCCCCGTGGCATTGATGGGTTGGGAGCCGCACATTGTCGCCGAGCTTGATGCCACGGGGTTCCACGAGGTCCCCGCCGACTTTCACGCACCCGTGCACCTGCCAGCGCATGCGCCTGCGCGTGCACTGATGCGCACGCCCGTGCTAGCACATGCGCCTGCTCGTGCACTGACGTGTGTGCCCATGCACACGAATGTCTCTGCCGCGCCGTTGACAGCGCATGTCCCCGCGTGGGTGCCAGTGCCCCCTCAGCGGCATGGATGGCCGCCGTCGACCGCTTCCTTGCACCAACGCCAGTCGCCTCCTCCCGCCAGTTGACTCGCTCCTGAAGATCGAAGTCCAGAACATTTTGGCCTTCCTTGAAGCTAGGGCCAACGTCTAGGAGTACGCCAACAATGGCGCAAGACGCCGTCGTCGCCGTCGGTCAGTGGCCCGATGACACACAGAGCACGGCAGAGGAGCTGCTTCCCACTGCAAGACGCCCCCGCTGCCGCCGCGTAATCTAAATTTGCCATGAAAAACATTCGGATTGCCATGCTTAAAATCCGAACGTTTATCATTTCCTTTTATTTTAGATCGATCGTCGTATAATTTAAAGTTGGAGTCAGACTAAACGAAATCTATGGTTTGATTGATTGAATGTTCTGCTAGAGCCGTATCAAATTAAATACAAAACGTCATCAAGCCACATGTATTCCTTGTCATCCAATGACCTAGACTGCTTCAATGTCGAGCGCTCAACACGTTTAGCGTGCAGTTAATTTCATGCCAAAAATAGTGCTAATCACATAATAACACGCAAATAATATCCAACTTAATATCCGCATGCACTTAATATACTTCCACATTAACGTGCATTGCTCGTACACACTGACTAGTGCTGCTAGCACGTGAAACTGGTGCCGTAACTTATGAATGCGTCCAGATATGGTCAATGGCAACATCGCCCGCGAGTTCTTCGTGTTTGCCCGTGCGTCTAAACGCAGAAGGGGAG
Organism: Triticum aestivum; assembly: GCF_018294505.1. NCBI lineage: Eukaryota > Viridiplantae > Streptophyta > Magnoliopsida > Poales > Poaceae > Triticum > Triticum aestivum. Next base: position 48,580,973 of record NC_057806.1, on the reverse strand, counting down.
GAGAGAGAGAGCACACATGGAACCCACCAGTAAGTGAAGGCGAATAGTACTAAAAATAATATTACATGTTATCAATTAAATAGGTTGTGGTAATATAAAAACATTATGTGAACAAAGGGAGGTGCAACAAACATTGTTGTTCTATGTATGTTGCCTATTGACGTGCGGCTTGAAGGCCCTGGTCGCATGTTCGATACTCGTCGTTTATTTTTTAAATTGTATATGGGTCCAAATTTGTTTCATGACATGTGGGCCCCTCGGTGTGTAGTTTGTAGCACTTTAATTTGTGGGTCCAAATTTGTTCCATTCCAAATGGACTATCGGTGTGTAGTTTTGTAGCTTATTTATAATAATTAAAGAGAACAACAGAGTTTTTTGCAATAATACCATGGTGCGACGTTGAAGGCGAGAAAGGACGTGCGAGAGAGTGATGACCGAGCCAGAGGGAAATCAACTAGGGGAGTTGCGGGGGTTGCAACGGTGTTTCGAGTAGTTGTGGGCCGAATGCTACGAAAATATAATCTAAACCGACCGAAATAAATGCCTACACAAATTAATCCAAGGTTGGAGTGCCCCTCGCAATGTAAATAGCTCCGGCTTTGCGAGGGATGGAGAGGTAGCTTCAATGTGTGGAAGATACGACGTGAGAAAGTGAGGTCAATCGAGAGACATATAGATAGAGAGACAAAGTGAGTGTGGTCCGACATTCATGGAACAAATATATATGCTCTGGAGAGATATTGTCCGATTGAGCTTTTAGCAAGGGTGAGGGCTGTAAGATAGATCTTGAGAGATGATCCACTCACAGACGTGTAGATATATTTTGTGCGTGGGAGGAAGCATGGTCGATCAATCACATAGGGTCGTCGTGCGATCGAAAGAGTGAGACGGGTTGGAGAGAGTGACCTAGATAGACAATGTGTGTGAAAGAGTATACAATGTGAATAAGTCGAATTAGGCTCAAATATGGTGATATATCGTTTTTGTCCGAGAAAGAGCGAGGTCAATCGAGACATACAAAGGGAGGGAGAGAGAGAGAGAGCATGGTGACAAGGACATGTATTGGGGGTAGGGTAACAGGCCTGACCTAAAGACCCTACCCATGGGCACCGTACACTTTGTACTGGGCCCCTGGGCCAGATCGCCGTCTAGATGTACCGCAACTTGAAAGTCACTCGGACGGCATCAACCACACGGAGCACGTCACTCCACTCGACGAACTCATTCCACTCGGCCGTGTAACTCACTTGGATATGCGCAGACCAGCAGTCGACAAGGCACGCGAAGCATCATCTTAGTAGTAGGCTGAGTTATGGCATTAACGCCCCCACTTTGTAACATAGGAGGTGAGGGGGTGGCGCACTCTATATAAGCCACCCCCCACCGCTAGACTAAGAGGCTCTTTTCTTCCATCTCTCTCTCTTTTTCACCATTAGTTTCAGGACTACGGGGATCTGTTCCCCTCTCATTGTAATCTCCGGATACATACTAAGATAAAACAAAGCCTCTCCGGAGCACGAGACGTAGGGTTGTTATCTCCACCGTGAGAGGCCCGAACTCGCTAAAACCACCGTGTCACCCATATGCATCTCGATAGGTCATGCTTCTTTATCCTACCCCTCTTTTATTGTCAGAATCGTTACCACGACAGTTGGCGCCCACCTTGGGGCATGGCGTCTATCGAACCATGGTGCATATGGTTTTTTCTTCAATCTTCAACAGCGGATCAACTACCAGCACCCGAGAAAATGGCCGCTAGAGCTCTGGTTATCGTGCCATTCGTACAAACAAAAGGATCAGGGAGTTGCTCATCTCAACTCATCCTCTTTACAATCAAACATTGCAATGATCTAACTATGGTTTGTTCTTTTCCTGTATGCACATGAGCTCATACAAAAGGACGCCTCCCTTTGTTCCGATTGGTGACTCGGCTCCCGGACGATGAAGCGTCGTCGTCCGCCCGTCATCATCTCGCGTACTCATTGACGATGCCGTCGCCGAGCGCCCACACACGCGCAGCCGCTAAATGCTCGGCCTGGTTCCCGGGCCGGTTGAACATGTCGACCGGTGGTCCGGTCAACCCGGCTCCTCGGGCGACAAGGCCCAGCTGACGGCACTCGACCCAGCTCCACACGCGTCGAAGCACGACTCCGACATGTGCACAACTCTGGCTCCCCAAGCAGCGAAATGCAAGCACCAGCACTCGCGCCGGCCTCGCCCTTGGATGCGCCGGCCCGCGACTGGACTGCGGAGCTGCTCATCCTCCTCATCGCCACCTCTAGGCTGCCGTCCGGTTCCGGCCAGACCGGCCGTTTCCGCCGCAGTGGAGCTCTCCTCCGGCGTCCACACCAGGTTGTATTCTCTCTCTCCTCCTCTAATTAATACCAATCCATACGCATCACTGCATACAAAATATTTTCTTCCATCCTCGCGGCTGCATGTACACGGGATCGGTTAGGCTCCCGAGCCCTTAACTGCGTACATAACGCAGCACCCGATACACGCCGTAATTGCAGCCATTGGATCGGTTAGGCTCCCATGCCATTAACTGTGTATATAACGCATCAGCCCATGCATGTCATAAGTACAGCTAGCATTAAATGGGGACTTGATTGGTAGCATGCAAAACCGAAGCATGCAGCCATCATTGCATGCTAATATCATTTACTATTGCCACACTTTCAAAACTCACGTAATTAACATTAATGCTTTGCCATGACCTCCGAGTTTCACGGACCAGTTGAACTGAGTATCTGCAGGTCTCTTGTGTATTTTTCACTCGGACTTGCTGAGACACACCACTCGGACATGCATGACGTACAGGTCCTGCTCTATGCACTCGGCCGAGCGTTGGATAACTCAGACACTCTGCGTGACGCCACTCTGCGGGACTCGTCAACCTCACTTGGGCACCTGCGTGTCGTCGCTCTGCGGGACGCGTTTACTTTATCCGAACGTCTCGCGCGTAGTCACTCCGCGGTACGCGTCTACTTCACCCGGATGCCTTGCGCGTCATCATTTTGCGAGACGCGTCCACATCACTCGGACGCCCCGCTCGTCGCCACTCCGCGGGTCGCGTCTACATCGCTCGGACCCCACGCGCATCGTCACTCCGCGGGTCGCGTCTACATCGCTCGAACCGGGCGCGGGACAAGACTATTTCACTCAGTCGCCCCGCGCGTCGCCATCGGTTGGTCACCTCATAACCACTCGGCCGCCCCGCGCGTCGCCGTCGGTTGGTCACCTCATCACCACTCGGCCGCCCCGCGCGTCGCCATCGGTTGGTCACCCCATCACCACTCGGTCAGCCCCCGC